>NW_023425522.1:5018256-5184546 GCF_014108245.1 Pipistrellus kuhlii | reverse complement strand
TTTTTTTTGTGGAAGTAGGTTTTCTGTAGGACAACAGATATATGGGTCCCTGTTTTCTTATCCAATCTGTTACCCTATGTCTTTTGATTAGCCTTTAATCCATTTACATTTACAGTTATTATTGATAGGTTTTTTATTTGACACCATTTTTATTCTATACCCCTGTGTTCCTTCTTTGCTTCCTATGTCTTCATTTTTACAGTAGGACCCTTTATAATTTCTTGCATTGCTAGTTGGTGGAGATAAATTCCTTCAGTCTTTTTTTTGTCTGTGAAGCTCCTGATTTCACCTTCAATTTTGATTGATAGCCTTGCTGGGTTACAGTATTCTTGGATTCAGACCCTTCCTTTGCATGACTTTGAATATTCATTCCATTCCCTTCTGGCCTAATGAGTTTCTGTGGCGAAATCAGTTGCTAGTCTGATGGGGGTCCTTTATATGTAACTTTCTGTCTCTCTCTGGCTGCTTTTAAGATTCTTATTTTGTCGTTGGTGTTTGCCAGTTTAATTATAATGTGCCTTGGTGTCGGTCTTCTGGGGTTCATTTTGCTTGGGACTCTGCAAGCATCTTGGATTTGTGTGGGATTTTCTTCTCTATTTCAGGAAAAATTTCTGTCATTATTTCTTGAAATATGTTTCCATGTCTTCCTCAGTTTCCTTTCCTTCTGGAACCCTATTATTCTAATATTGTTTTGTTTTGTATTGTCCCAAAGTTGCCTTATGCTCTCTTCCTGCTTTTTAATTTTGTTTTTTAGAAGCTGTTCTAATTGGGTTTTTTTTTTTTTTCCATCTTGTCTTCTAGCTCACTGATGTGGTCCTCTGCTTCTTCTAGTCTGCTCTTGATGCTTTCTATTGAGTTCTTCATAGTAGCGATGCCATTTTTCATTTCTTTTTGATTCATCTTCATTTCCTCTTGGTTCTTCTGCATTTCCTCTTGGATCTTACTCATATTGTCAAGTTTGTCTTCCATTCTTTTTAGCCATCTTATGATCATTACTCTGAATTCTTGCTCTGGTAGGTTGCTTTCCTCTAATTCGTTTACTTCCTTTTCTGGTGATGCCTGCTTTTCTTTCATTTGTGGGCTGTTTCTTTGTCTTCCAATGGTTTCTTTTTTCGGGATGTCTGGTTATGTAGATCTGTCTCTCTCGCGTTGATTTAAAGGCAGAAAATACAACACAACCAGGTACAACACAGAAGCACTGAACAGAAATGTATTTGCGATATTAATAACCTCCAACAAAGGTGACCATTAGGAAAAGGAAAATTAGGGGATAGGAGAGAAAGAGGAAGAGTAAAAAGAGAAGAGGGAGGGAGCAAAAGAAAAAGATAGGAGAAAAAAATATATATATAAAAAGAAAGGTGTGTCAAAATGAAATTGGGAAACAGGGAGAAGAAAGAGAGAGAGAAAGAGAGAGAGAGAGAGAGAAGAAAGAGACTTAGAGATAAATGGGGAATAAACTATTTATATGGGGAGAGAATTTCAATAGAACAACCACTAACCCCAGAAAATGCTGGCAGAAGTACCCAGATAATAATACAATCTACATCATTCCTAATTTCCAGCAAAGGAAGGGAAAAGTAAAGTAAAAAACAAAACAAAACAAAAACCAATCAAATAAGAAAATACCAAGCAACAGCAACAACAAAAGAATAAGCAAAAACACTCTTACTAAAAAGCATAAAAATACAATATAATCAACATTCCCCCAAACAGCATCAAAAGGACAGTGAGGAAAACAATTTTCTTTTTGCTAGTTAATACAGCTCAGAGAGGGGTGTGTATGCACTTGGCACAGGGGATTGGAAATTAGATATATAAGTAGGGTAGAAATTTTAGCAGGGGGGAGACAGAAAGAGTAAGGAAAATCTAAAGCAGGAAAGGGTTAAGATAAACAGGATAGCAAAAGGGGGAAGGTTAGAAAGAGAGTGATAGTGTAAAGGTCGTGTTGAGATAGGGTTAAACAATGTTAAAGGAGAAACAAAAATAAAATGAAGAACACTAATTCCAATGTAAAATAAAGAGAAAAATAAAATGGCACTTAAAAAAATTAAATAGCAGTAGTAATAATGTTGATTGAACCTAAAAATGTAATAATTAAAAAGTTAAAATCAAGTGAGGAAAAAAGGAAAAAATTCTTTTCTTAAATAAAAGATGCAAAAAATGAAAATAAAATAAAAAAGAAAAGGTTTAGCAAAAAAAGTGTACAGTTGTGAAGGCCATTCACTTCTTCTGTTATTCTGTTTGGCTCGCCTGTTTCAGACAGTATTGAAGTTCCCTGCGTTCTGCTGCACCTCAGTGTTGTAAACTAGTCCTTGATTTTAAGATGGCAATTCCTTAGTTTCTTGGTTTTTGATAAAATAAAATTAGTAATAAACACAGTCAGTTTGTACTCCAGCCCCTAGGTGGCAGTGTTTCTGGATTGATGTCCCCGTCTTTTTGACTAGCCTTCTTTTTCTATGGCACTCAATACCTTTTTGTGTGTCTTTTTTTTTCTTTGCCTCTGAGCTGAATCTTGGATGATTTCTCCCGGCTCTGCTTCTGAGCTTCCAGAAAAGCAGTTTCTCCCTGCTGTCTCTTAGGGCAGCCAATCTGGGTGATCTCTCCTTTGTAATCAGAAGCAAAAGGTTGCAGGGGAACCAGCCTAAGTGCGCAATGGTCCAGTCTGCGCGCACTTACAAAGAGACTGCTTTCCAACTCCTTTGTTCGCCTTTGAGAACCCCACTATTAGCAACCTTGGGGACCCCAGTCAACTCTCTCAAATAATGCCAGACCCAACAGTGGGTGGCTTTTGTGGACACAGATTTCCGTGCTCCTAGTGCGCGCTTTTGCCTCTGCCGCCACAGTGGCCTCAGCTTCTGCGACTGCCGCGGCTGCTGCTTTTGCTGTTGGGACACAGACACCCCACGTTATCCCTGGCAAAATCCAACCTTTCTATGCAATATGCGTGTCCGCACCACACCGGTCCGGGCCCCCACAGTTGTAGTTTTTTCAGGTCTCAGGTAAGATCCAAGTTGCAGCACTGATGTGGTTGTAAGAGGCAGCACATACAAGTGTTTACCTTGCCGCCATTCTTCAGGAACTCTATTTTTAAAATTTTCATTCCACCTGCATTAGATTTTCAAAATGAAAAAGACACAGTAAAATGTACTAATTTAAAATGCATTTAAATGTTTTCTGTAAGATCTGAAATATTGATCTAAAGTTTTCCCCTCAATCCCTTAACTGGTTTGTCTCAGTGGGTAGAGCGTCAGCCTGCCGACTGATGGGTTCCAGGTTCGAATCCAGTCAAGGGCATGTACCTTGGTTTCAGGCATATCCCCAGTAGCGGGTATGCAGGAGGCAGCTGATTGATGTTTCTAACTCTCTATCCCTCTCCTTCCTCTCTGTAAAAATTCAATAATATTTATATTTTAAAAAATAAAGTTTTCCTCTCAATAAGTGAGCAGCTGTCCCAATACTATTAATTGACAAAGGGTCTCCATAATGATCCACTCAGTCTCACGTGTGCTCAGCCCTGTTCCTCATGTTGCTGCCCAGCTCCCAGGGCCTGCTCACCCAGCACTGGGTCCGCACTGCCTGAGAATCCTGTCCCTTCTTATATTCTTTCCAACTGTTTCCTGATTTGTTTGCATATTTACGTTTAGATAAAATTTAGAGTAGTTTTTGTTTCCCCAAATCCTGTTACAATTTTTACTTCAAATAAGTAAATTTTAGATTAAGTCAGGAGAATATGTCTTTGCAGTATTTTATCTTTCTATCCAGAAATCAGGAAGTCCATGCATTTATGATTCAATGGACAAACAGAGCATTGGAAGGCCCTGGGCAATTCCTGTTAACATCTTACTGCTTTAGATTATTTTGTTGATGTCACACTTTGTATTTCTACCTGATGATTGTTTACATACATGCCCTATATAATACAGAGCTAATATGCTAATTAGACCAAACAGAGGAATGACAGTTTGAACGACATTACTGATGAAGCTTGGGCTGGGAGGGCTGGCCGGTGCTGCAAGCCGCTGCAAGGGTCAAGCTCCTTGCACAAATTTTGTGCATCGGGCCTCTAGTATATTTATAATAGCAATGGGCAATATATGTTGAGTGCCCACCACATGCCAACTCTTTATGTTAAGTACTTTATTATTCAATGTTACCCTTGCAACTCATCTTTCACGTGAAAATAACAAGCCTTAAAAAACTCAGCTAACATGCATGATGTTTTAATGCAAGTGACAATGCCATTCTTCTCACTAAAAATTTTTTTAGTTAATTCTCACCCAAGGATAAGTTTCCCTTGGTTTTTAGAGAGAATGCGAGTGAGGGAGGAAGACACACAGAGAGATACATTGATTTGAGAAAGAGAGACATTGATTGACTGCCTACTACACTTGCCCACACCAGGGCCAAGGATCTAGCCTACAACTGAGGTATGTACCCTTGACTGGATCAAACCCAAGACTCTTCATTCCACAGGCTCCCAACTATTATAGGCGAACAGCTCTGTCTCTTTCTCTCACCCGCTGGCTGCTCTAATTTAATTGAGAACATCCAGAATTTTCTTCTGGTCATTAGTATAAAAAATCTTATTAAACTCACTGAAGTCACATGTCCACATACATCCACCATCACTGTGGCCAGGCCAGTGAGATGTGCTCATACCTCTGCTCTGGGACCCTGAACCACACTCCTCAGAACCAGCTGGGTGTGGAAATTGGAGCTGTTAGAAAGGGGGAAATAGAAGTCATGTCCACAGCAGGCCATTGTCAAATAAAATGTTAACTTCTGGTTTCCACTCTGACATAGAAGAGCTTGGAAGTCCTTACTCCCATCCTTACAAGAAGAAAAATGATGAACAATCCAAAAGACAGGAACTCTTTTTAGATCCATCAGATCACTGAAGTCACATGGCTATGAAATTAACCTTTGCTGCTGCAAATCACTGAGATTCAGGTTGTACACAATACAAACTAGCACTAGCTCTTGTGTGTGTGCGCAGACAGAAGAAAAGCAGAGACCGAGGAGGTGACAACAGGAAGAAAAAAGAGGTTGGAGGCACGTTTGCCTGTGACAGTTCTCCTCCTACTTGATAGTTACTCCCTCTCATGAGCCAGAACACTGCTAAAATCACAGGCTGCAATAAACTATTTTGCAGGCAGGAGAGAGAGGCAGGCTCTGAAAAGTACAGTGACTTATCCAGGGTCAAGAAGAGGTAAGAATGAGGGGTTGATTTTGAGCCCAGGTCTGTCTCCTCAAATCTGGGGCAATGGCTGCAGCAAGAATGTGTAGGGTCATGGTCAGCAAACTGGGGTTCGAGAGCCACATGGGGCTCTTTGGCCCCTTGAATGTGGCTCTTTCACAAAATACCACGGCCTGGGCAAGTCTATTTTGAAGAAGTGGCATTAGAAGAAGTTTAAGTTTAAAAAATTAGAAATTTGCTGAAACTGGTTTGGCTCAGTGGATAGAGCGTCAGCCTGCAGACTGAAAGGTCCCGGGTTCGATTCCAGTCAAGGGCAAGTACCTTGGTTGCGGGCACATCCCCAGTGGGGGGTGTGCAAGATGCAGCTGGTTGATGTATCTCTCTCATTGACGTTTCTAACTTTCAATCCCTCTCAATTCTTCTCTGTGTAAAATCAATAAAAATATATTTAAAAAATTCAATAAAGTGTAAAATATAAAACCGTCAAGGATACATTTAAAAAAATTAGAAATTTCAAAGGTTGTACTGTTGATATTTGGCTCTATTGACTAATGAGTTTGCCGATCACTGCTCTAGGGGCTGTGGAGAGGGTGTGTTGGTGTCACTGTGTATACTTTTGGTATTCCATGGAGAAGCTGGGTGAGTAATCAGTAGCCCACAGGACTATCTATAGCTGTTATTAGGTGAGGGGAATTGTGGGGTGGCAGGGGGCGCAATCCCAGGTCGTGAGGTCATTTCCTAATAGAACTTGGAACCCTGGTAACCAGGCACCCACTTTCAAGCAACAGCCCAACTGCCACTCACTTGGCAAGAGGCAGTTGACAGTTCAACATGTTCTCTTGTTGTGTTCCCGGTTATCGGGGCTCTGGTTCCCAGAGACCCTGCAGAGAGAGTTGTTCCAGACTCTGTAGACGGTTCAACAGTCGTGCCCGACACCTCTGGCCATTTTCAAGAAGATCCCATCAGGTAAGAGAAGCTGGCCTGGGTCAGACCCATTCATGCCAGGTCAGCCTCCTCTGTGGGACATCCCTGTGCAGCCCAGATCCCCTCCCCTTCTTGTGATGGGAAGAGGACCTTAAGAGAGATCCCCAGAGCAAGAACAGCTTTCGGGGCATTGGATAACCTAGAGGTCCTACTGTGATCACACTCCAGGGAAGGGCAGGGCAGGGCAGGGCAGGTAGTTAGAGATGGGGTTCCAGAGGGGTCCCTTAACTGGCTAATGGAGTCCTAGCCCTCAGGCTGTCACACATTTTCTTCGTCAGTGGAGGTCTCAGCAGATCACAATGTGTGCATGTCTGGAGTGGAAGGTCACAGGGGAAAGAGCTTACAGGCTCTGAGGCTTTCCCCTGAGAACTGTCTTTACAGAGCTCTGCAGAGGAGAACAGACCGGAGCTGACAGATGGGGTCCTCAACTCCATGCCCCTGCAGGAGGCTCGGATAGCTGATATACCCACAAGTATGCAGCATGACCTCAGGGTGAGTGTATGTGCCCAGTTGACCCAAATGCCAGAACCAAAGGGAGTCAATGGGTTTGGGTACCAGAAGGCTCCCTGCAATTCCCCTGAGATCCCTCCAAGCATCCAGTTTCCCAAGGAATCTGGGTCCCCATCTCCTCCAGGTCAGGAGCTGAGGCCACCCTGGGCTGCACATTGTACTAGGGTGGGGATGGCTTATTATGGTGATCCATGTCTTCATTGCTGTGGGACCTGGACCTTATCCCCTTTTGTTACCATGACAACAGAGCCACCCTGAACATACCACATGTCCTAATATCCAGACCCTCCACCCAAGGAAAAGCCTCTGTGTCTCATCTTACATTGAGATGTTTTGTCAGAAATCACACAGGTGACACGGTTAATAAAGTGTGTGCTATCTGTGCTCTTCTGAGAAAATGATCTAAGATATTAATGTGTTTCATATTCCTCACCTCCAATTCTACTTTTCTCTTATCGATGTGAAGAACCTTTTCTCTTATCAATGTGAAAAACTTTCAAAGCTGTGAAAAAGTTTTGTGTGTTTATTTGAACCAAAGTGCCGATAGTGCGGGTAGCAAAATATCAGTGGGCTGAGAGAACCTCCGGGAGAATGACAATTTTGCGCTTTATGTTATAAATTACAAGCAATGTACAGACTTATTTGGATCATATGAAACCCATGGGTGATAGATTAGGGAGAGAGGGGAAAGCAAAGTGTGAAAACTTCTGTGATTGGATAAATGGTAAAATGATAGGTACATACTTCTTTTCCATTGGTGGATGTAGAATAGTTTTTTTTTTTTTTTACCAATCCATAATAACTTTATTATTATTATTATTATTATTATTATTTACATTTTTATTAAATTATTATCTGTGTATATATTTTAACATTGCCCCCCCCGCAATAAATTCCCTCCCTCCCCAGAGTTTTGTGTCCATTGGTTGTACTTATATGCATGTATACAAGTCCTTCAGTTGATATAGTTTTAAGTTGACAATGAACTCAATAACAAGGAAGCAATTTGTGGTCTCCTCAGGGCACAGAGTGGTGCCAGTGCTTGAGTTGTCCAAAATAAGGAAAATTCCTTTGATAATCCAAAGATATGTTATCATAGATGTAAAAAGACAGTACACAGGTTCAGTTAAGGTAAAGATTGACCTTTGTCAAGGAAGATGCCAGACTAGGCATGACTACCCACCAGGAGCACCTTTTAGTTAGGGTTTTAATTTCAGACTATCCTTTGTAGTTACTTAAGGTCTCTGAATTGCAAGACCTCCACGCAGGACTTCCCTGACTTAGTCAGGTTAGCATGTGGCCCCGTTTTTCATCCACACATCCTCCTTTTGTTCATAAATCAATACACACTATGCATTGATGATCAGTGCTAGTACTTTGTCTTGCTGAACAACGGATCATTGGGGACGAGGCAACACCTTAAATAAACTCAGATGGCATTCAAGGTTGAAATTTTATTATTATTTAAAATAAAAGGCAGGTGAATGAGAGGCTATAAGATCCTATATGTATTTGTTAAAAAATATTCTGTATCAATTTTAAATTTTGAGCTACCATGAGCAGAGTGCTTTTGCTGCTTGTCTTAAGTTTTGGTATTTTGCACTTAGTATAACATTTATATCCAGGAACAAAAGCAACAGTATTAAAACAGTTACACCATTTAGGAATAGAAAATGTCTAGTGCTATACTGAGGGGAATAAGCATCCCAGCCAACCAAAAATCACTTTACATGTATTATCATAATTGTTTATTAAGGTAAGTATAAGTTTTCCTCCTTCATGCACTGTCCCTTGTGCTTATGCTATGTTTGGCCAGATGAATTAAGACTCTCTACTATTTCATTATCATAACTGATCATCAGAATGTCATTGTCTAGTAGGAGGGAAAAATTAGGAGGTATCCAAATTCAACTTTTCATGTGTAATAAGGGAGAGGCTTGGGGAAATAGATATTGTTTCCATTAGGAAACCATAAAGAGGATAATAACAATCTAAAATCATTTGATGGACATTCAATCAATAACAATGAAGTGATATAAGAACAAGGTCTGAGCAGCAGTAATTTGTGAGCGTCCAGGCCTTGTTGACTTCTTGGGCTAGCTGTCAGCCCCATGGCCAGTGGTTTCTCATCTTTGAAAAGTCTTCAATCTCCATGGTGGATGGAGGTCAGTGTCAGAGACAGATGTCCATTTGTGATTAGGCCTCTGATAAGGTAATGTCCTTTTTAACAGGTTGGAGAGAGTCTTTAATTAATGTCTTTATCAATAATCAAAAATCTCCTGGTTGTAAGTTTTGGTCTTTGAAGTCTTTGTCTCTTGGGAAATGAATGTCACTATCATTACCTATAACCTTCTTACTGAATCATTGATAGTAATGTAGAATGTCTTCTTTTAGTTTTCCTTATATTTGGAAAACAAAATGATTTAAAAAAAATCACTATTTTTTTATTTTTTCATTTTTTAAAAGTAATTTTATTTATTTATTTATTTATTTATTTATTTATTTATTTATTTATTATATATTTTGTTGATTTTTTACAGAGAGGAGCGGAGAGAGATAGAGAGCTAGAAATGTCCATGAGAGAGAAACACTGATCACTTGCCTCTTGCGCACCCCCTACTGGGGATGTGCCCGCAACCAGTATACTTGCCCGTGACCCCAATCAAACCTGGGACCTTTCAGTCCGCAGATCTATGCTCTACCACTGAGCCAAACCGGTTTTGGCAAAAAATCAGCAATATTTCAGTATTTTATGTTATTTCAAAATACCTAGATATTCAATAACTTTCAATAAACTTAGTAAGTATAAAAGAAATAGTTGCAATAAGCTAAAGTGATTTGTGTAGGTGGGTAAGGTATTTTTTTTCTATTGGGATAAGACATATCTTCCACACATTTGTATTTTAAAAATGGCCTAGACAAGAGGTCTTGGTGAACTCTGGTATTTCCACTTCAAAGGCTCTGGGACTTTGGTTACATAAAACCCATTATCTATTATACAAGCCTCTGAAATGAATAGGGGAGGTTTGGGAAGGCAAAAGGAGTTGGTGGGCTTTGAATTGTTTCTGGAGCCAAACCTCTGGCCCTTTGAAACCTTCATTTATAAACCAAGGATAGTCATTTTCTTTTCTTTTTAAAAAATATATTTTATTGATTTTTTACAGAGAGGAAGGGAGAGAGATAGAGAGTTAGAAACATCTATGAGGAGAGAGAGTCATCCTACAGCTGCCTATTGCACGCCCCCTACTGGGGATGTGTCTGCAACCAAGGTAAGTGCCCTTGACCTGAATCGAACCTGTGACCTTTCAGTCCACAGGCTGATGCTCTATCCACTGAGCCAAACTGGTTTCTGCTAGGATAGTGATTTTCAATACCTCAGGGACTGGGTTGCCACCCAAATATTCGCAAGAGTCAGACAAATTCATTCACCATTTTTGGAATGTTTCTTTCTATTTAGTACATTTTCCTAGTTTCCAGAAAGCACATACCTCTGAGAGGTATAGAGGCTTTGAGGTATAGGAAACCTCTATCCATCTCCCTTGGGAATGGCAAAACAGGTCTTAGCTGTATGATAGTCTTCAAATTAATGGCTCCAAACCTCTCTATCACCCACTTTATACTGGGACCAGGTAGGTGATGTAACAAAGAAGATTGCATTCTTTCTTGAGGGACTCAGGGTCAAGTTTCACCATTTGTTGAATATGTACACCAAAAGAGGACTCTCAAGTCACTGTGGGCTGGTTCCCCATCTATAGAGAGACATATGAGCCAGCCATGTGTTAGAGGCATCTCTGCACGTGTCTGGGCTGTTTGGGGCCATTCTGAGTAGGATTGGTACCCTGTGAAGCCATCTCTCAGGCTCTCCTGGGGAATAATAATGAAGAAAAGATGATTAGCAAAAGTTTGGTTAGTCTGCAGGTTAGTTTCCTTCTGGAAGCTTCATTTAAAATCATTAATTTCCTTTTTGGTTCAGTATCTGGTTCACTTATTCTAAATATATAACTATTCTGGAAAAAGAATATGTAAGCATCACTGATTTCATATAAAAGAAAGAAAGAAAAAAAAGCCACACCTCACCTATCAGGTGAATTGGAGCAGATTTGATTAGCAAACCATATATATATATATATATATATATATATATATATATATATTTATTGTACATACACACACACACATACACACACACACACACACACACACACACACACACATATATATATATATATATATATATATATATATATATATATATATATATGTTGTTCCATAATATTTCCTATTTGAAAGGAAACAGATTTTGATTAAAAAGCAGATATTTGTACAGAAGCTTTAATCCAATGCAGAAAGCAATTAGTTGGGTGCAGTTAAGATCAAGTAAAGTATCCCCAGTATCTACAGGGGTCTTGGTGACTTCCCTTTTTATGAGAATTTCAAATTCTCCCAAACTATCATTGAAAAGCGGAAACACCCTTGGAGCAACCCTACGCTTGTTTGTGTTTATTTACTTTTTCTAAATCCTATTTCAGCTTCCTATCATCTTTAAAGTGGGCAGACTTCTCTACAGGAGTTTTCTTACAACCTCATTTAGTAATTCTGTTGCTTTTGTCCCCAGAAACCAGGAGTATATTAATTGGGAGAGGTTAGAATAGCCAGGATTGCATGTTCTAACAGATAAATTTCTTTGTGAATCAGTCAGGGCCATAGAGAAAATCCAGAACAATGGCTGGTTCCGCTCTGACTGAGGGTAGCTTCTCTCCAAAAGGAGCTGGTGGAATTCCTGTCCTTATTTTCCCTTAAGTCAGTAGGGAGGGGCAGTGGAGGGGATAGAAGGGGAAGGAAGAAGGGAAGGGAAAGAACACATCTGGACTAGAAAGCTTAGAGAACAAAAGATGTAGTGGACCTGCTATAGATGGGGGAATGGGGTGTTAGCATTTATTAGCTTCAGGAGAGTTCAGAGATAATCTCTGAAATTTCCTATTTAATTTTTAATGAGAATTTATCTGTGCTTCACCTTAGAAGCTTCTGATTTCCAAATCAAGGTATGCATCCTATTCAATCATTTTCATTTTGGGGCCAGCATTTTTCTAGTGTTATTTTTTCCTGCAAAAAAATTAATTTATTTTTGCCATTTTTTAAAGTTGATATTTTGAAGTTAAATCTTCCCATTTCTGTAAAGCACTTGCAAGAAAAGTCTTCCTATCAGGAATATTAATGAGGGCCAGAGTCTGGGAGTTCCCAGCCGTGGAGGCACAGTTTCCCATGTTAATTATAGGAGTATTTGTTGTTGTTGTTTTATATCTTCAGAGTCTAAGCAAATTTTATAGGGATGTTATGGAGTGGGTCAAAGTGTGCAACTTCTTGCTCCATGATGCTCACACCCCTCGAGTCTCATTCATCGCTCTCATGTGCCTCAGCTTATCTCCCAGCTATCTCAGGCGACCTGAAGGCCTCTAGCCAGTTTGGCTCAGTGGGTAGAATGCAGGCCCTTACAGGTCCTGGGTTTGATTCCAGGTGAAAGGCATGTACCTGGGTTGCAGATCCCCAGGACTTACTGGAATGTGTGGAGGAGGCAACCAATCTATATGTCTCTCTCATTCTCTCTCTCTGCATTTCCTCCTCACTTCCTCTCTCTCTCTAAGCCCATGGGAAAAATATACTCCAGTGAGGATAAATAAATAAATAAAAATAAAAACCAGAGGAAGGGCTAGGAATGCAGGTGGACCATACCCTATGGGCTCTCCCCCACAAGAGCCAGGCAGTTGAATTACAGTTGAGTTGGAATTTCTCTATGGGGCTCCTGCTTGGGGTGAGGAATCATCTCTGATAGCTCTGCAAAGATTCTTAGTTGCTTAAGAACAGCTGAGATCCATGTCAGAGGAGGATGAACCCCTTATACAGTGAAGGTTACTTTGGTCAGACTCTCAGAAAGCAAATCCAAATGAAAACCCAGAATTAAAAACCAGCCACCCATGTTTCCTCTTGTTTCTCCTTAGCCGTGGTTCTGTAAACCCTTAACCTTAATTCCACCTTGAGGATTTAAAAATACAGCCGAAACCGGTTTGGCTCAGTGGTAGAGCTGCGGTCTGCAGAATGAAATGTCCCAGGTTTGATTCCAGTCAAGGGCATGTACATTGGTTGCGGGCACATCCCCAGTATGGGGTGTGCAAGAGGCAGCTGGTCAATGTTTCTCTCTCATCGACGTTTCTAGCTCTCTATCCCTCTCCCTTACTCTCTGTGGAAAATCAATAAAATATATTAAAAAAATAAAAATAAAAAATAAAAATAAAAATACAGCTCAAATAAAGTCAGACCCTCTCCCAGAAGCAAAGGAAGATTCTGGATTCAAGAGACAACTTAGCCAAATGCACCTGACAGGCAGGGAACTGGCAGGCCCAATGGGCCCTTTGTTAGGTCTGAGCACGGGGCCTGGGTCTCCAGGCTGGTCCCGATGAACTTCTTTGGAGTCCTGCTGCAGAAAGCCTAGTAAGTATCAATGTAAGCAGCATTCAACCATGTGCAGAGTTTGTGTGAGTTTATTGGAGCCCAACTGTCAAGAATTGCCCGACAACAAAATCTCAATGTATTGAGATAGTGCTCCAGAGAATGGCAGTATTGCATCTTATTTTATACATTATAATAAAAAAGTGGAGATGTATGTGGGTTACATGGAATCCATTGCTTAGGGAGGCAGGAGAGAGCAAAGCAGGGAAATCTCTGGGATTAGGTAAAAAGTAAAACGATAGACACATGCCTCTCTTATACAGGTGCCTACAGGCTAGCTAGCAGTCAGCAATGAACTCAATAGCAATGAGCAGATCTGTGATCTCTGCAGAGCACAGAGCAGTGCCTGCACTTGGAGGTGTCCAGAAAAAGGAAAATTCCTTTGACATTACAAAGATGTGTTATTATAGATGCCAAAAGACAATAGACATGCTCAGTGAATGTAAAGATTGACCTTTGTCAGGGAAGACACTGGCCTAGCACATGACCACACACCATAAACTGCTTTAGATAACAAGTTCTAATTTCAGGGCAACTTTGTGGTTAATTTAGGTCTCTGAGTTTGAAATGCCACCATACAGGCCTTACCTGTGCTAGTCACAGTCAAGCATTTTTCATCCACTCTCTCCTTGCATCACTGTGTTCCACCTCTTGCCACCAATCATGTCCCTCCTCTGTCCCACCACAGGGGGAGAAACCATCAGGTACCTGTATGCTGCAAGCAGCTGCAGCTTCCTCATCAACTGCGGGCCTGGCCCACTCGCCCACCGTGCTCAACACCCCAGTGCCCATGAACCTCTTCTCTACCTGGGAGGTGGACTGCTCCAGCCCCAGCTGCATGCTCAGGCTGTGCAGCCTGACTTTAAAGAAGCTGGTGATCTTGAAGGAGCTGGAGAAAGAACCGGAGAAGGAGCCCATCGCCATGGTGATAGCAGTGCAGATGCAGGGCTCCAAGGGCATCTTGAGATCCCATGAAATTGTGCTGCCCACCACTGGACAAGTGGAGACCGACCTGGCGCTGACCTTCTCCCTGCAGTACCCACACTTCCTAAAGGGAGAAGGCAACAAGCTCCAGATCATGCTGCAGCAGAGGAAGTGCAATAACAACCAGGTTATCCTGGGCTACAAAACACTGGCCACAGGTGCCATCCACATGGCTGAGGTGATGCAGCGACCCCCCGAGGGTGGCCAGGTGCTGAGCCTCAGCAGCAGCATCCAGGAGTCCTCCATCAGGGTGGCTGAGATCTGGATTTCCTTCCTGTCCAGTCAGCCCATCAACTACAAGGACGACACCATGCAGGCCAGCCCCAAGGCCAAGCCCACAAATAAGTACACCGAAGGGAAATCTGAAAGCTTCTCTGAGCTGGAGGCCAGCTGCAATGCGACACCCAGGCAGGACATGGAAGAAGATGACTTTGACCTGAGTCAGTCCAAAAAGCAGCAGCGATGCATGCAACGAAACTTGAAGCAGAAAGTCATGGTGCTGCTTCCCAGGTCCAAAATGTCAGAAGAGGTCCTAGACTCAGATCAGGACCCTGCAGAGCATGTCCCCGAGGGGGAAGAGAACCTGGATCTTCTGTATGACAACCTTGAGAATCCAAGCAACAGTGACGCAGACATGGATGATGATGGCATCATCCTTAGCAACACCAAGACCAAGACCAGACAATACTTTGAAGGCCTGGCACACGATAGCTGTCAGGTGGAGATGAGGAGCATATACAGTGCCCGGTGGCAGAAGGAGTCTCCTCGGCTGACCAACATGCCCTTGAAGGCCCAGAGCCTGGGCAGAAAGCAGTTCAGTGGCAGTGTCTCTGACTTGATGGCCTACAGCACCCCTGCCACCAAGGTGGACAATACCTGTGTCTTCTCCCTATCGAGCCAGCCTGTCGACCACCTGGACAGAGTCATGCGGTCTAGCACCAAGGCAGATAACTTCTCTGAAGGAGACTCTGAGATTGTCTTCTCTGAGCTGGAGATCAGCTACAATGCTGCTCACAGGCATAGCCTAGACAAGAAGCCAATAAGAAGAAGGAGGCTCATGACCAGGCAACAGAAATATCAGCAGAAAGTCGAAGCGTGGCTGCACAGGTACCAAATGATGGAGGAAGTCCTGGACTCAAAGCAGGAGCCTGAGGTGCAATTCCCTGATGTGGACAAGGATGTGGCTGATCTGTTTTACAGGCTGGTGAACCCCAGCGAGAGTAGCTCAGATAAGGAGGATGATGACCGTCTCCTAACCCCTCCCATGCCTGAGCTTATGACATACTCTGAAAGCCTGTCAAGTGGCCCAGATATGGAGGAGGATGACGGAGTCCTAGGTACCCCCAAGCACAGACCCAAACTCAGGTCATACTGTGAAAGTCTGTCAAGTGACAGCGGCTCTGACTGGGTGGCCCACAGCATGCCCAACCCTGGGGAACAGCCGGCACAGCCTGAGGACAGCCCGGAGGCAGAGACCTCTGCCCAGGACAAGCTCACTAAGAAGCTGCCACCCAGCAGGCGCACCACCAAGACTGAGTCTCTGGTCCTCCCCTCCAGCAGCTCCAAGGGGAAGCAGCCTGCCTGCCGGGGCCGGAGCAGGTCCCTGAATGAGTCGTCCAACAGCCTGATCGAGGAGAGCTGCCCAGTCCCACAGAGCCACCTGCAGATCCCCAGGAAGACTGTGTGTGATCAACTGAACAACATCCTCATCTCCAATGACTGTCTGCCCAGGAACATCATCCTCATCAGCACCTCTGACAGGCAGGGGCAGTACCTGTCGGACGTTCTGCAGCAGCACATGCTGCCCATCGTACACACCTGCTCCATGGTGGATGTCCAGGAGGCCTTCAGCTTCATCATCTCCTGGATACAAAGATACTGCGACTGCAATACCCAGGCCCCGATGCCAGCGAAGATCGCAGTGGTGGGGGCTCAGCACTACTTCAGCACCGTGTTGCGGGTCTTTGTGGAGCAGCTGACCCACAAGAACCCTGACTGGCTGGGCTACATGCGCTTCCTGGTCATCCCGCTGGGTCCCCACCCTGTGTCCAGCTACCTGGGCTCTGTGGATCACCGCTACAACAACCTCTTCCAGGACCTGGCCTGGCAGGACATGTGCAACCATCTGGAGGCCCAGAGATCTGTGCAGAACATTGTGGCGAGAATCACAGAGTACATCAGAGGGGCCAACTGTGTCCACCAGCTGCCCATCGCAGAGGCCATGCTCATCTCTAAGCCGAAGAGCCCGGGCAAGTTGTCCCCACAGAAGTTCATTCCCTTTGTGGGGGCAGTGAAAGTTGAAATAGTGGAACCAATTTCAGCCACGTCAGGAGACACAGATGATGCGGTCCCCTCATGCTCCTACATGCTTAGGTCCCCTGCCAGGGAGGCCTCACACAACTCAACCTTCTCCTCATCAGTGAGTGGAGACCTGCCTTCCTCCATTCAGGGTGTCAGTGCTGAGCTGATGGAGCTACAGGTGGATTATTGGATGGCAGCCCAGCCCACAAATAGGAAGAGAAATGGGAAGAAGGAAGATCTGCCTACCACCAAAAACACACTCCAGTGTACCTTCCGGTCTCTCCAGGTCAGCAGGCTGCCCAGCAGTAGCGAGGATGCAGGCACACCCGCAATGTCCATGGCTGTGGTCACCAAGAAGAAGAAAAGGAAGGTGATATCTTTGCCAAAAAAAGACAAGGGCAAGGACTTGGAGTCCAAAAGCCAGTGCATCCAGGGCATTGGCCGCTTGCTCTGCTCAGCTAAGAATCAGGAGAACAGGCAGCGGGTCCTCATTGATGGCGTGGAGTGGGACGACGTGAAGTTCTTCCAGCTGGCAGCCCAGTGGTCCTCCCACGTCAAGCACCTCCCCATCGGCATCTTTGGACACTCCAATTCCACCTTCTAGCCCTGCCCCTCCCCCCGCCCTTCACTCTTCCTGGGCAAAGCCCAGTAGGGCCCAGCTGCTTTTCTCTTAACAGTTCAGTTTACTACAGACACAGACGCTGAAAATCAGAGAAACTGTTTTAAGTTATAATGTAATCACAGCCTGGGTTGCCCCCACTGGGACCCCCAAATGCTCTGATAATAACAAGAACATCCCAGCAAGTGGGAGGTCAGGTGGTGGGAGGTCACTGTTGAACGGGAGCATGATGGAAGATGTGTTTTAGCCTCAGGATCCTCAACACTTTCAGTGAGAAGGATTCTGGTCTTGGAGACCTGTCCTTCCTGGAAACCACGGCCCTGCTTAACCCTGGGAGCTGGCTCCAGCCTGTGCCCAGACTCAGATGTGGACTGTCAGAGGCAAAGGGCTGGCCTCCCATTGTGCATCTGGAGCACAACATGGAAGCCAGGCAGCCCAACCTTGGACCCCAGCTGCCAACCAGCCAAGTGGCCCCAGCACCATCCTCTTATGGTTCCCAATGAACTCATGCCTCACGGAGCAAAATAGAAAAAAAAAGAAGAAAAAAAAAAGTGCTGCATGGTGCAGACCCACAGGCACATGGGCTGGACAAACCACTGCCCTCCTTCCTGGGCAGCGACCCACCTTCGTCCCTACCTCTTCATGTGATCACAGAACGTTCGCTGCCATGCAATAGGTGTTGGACCAGCTATTGAAAAGGTGAGCAACCTGCCTCTCCACAGCATGGTGGTCATTTGGCCACTTGCTGGCTGTGACCTCTCAGATCGCTGCATCCCTCTGACTGTTTGTTTCTAAGAACATGAGGTGAGTCAAAGAGCATCCTCATAGTGTTTTTGTAGGGATCCTATAGGATGTTCCCCTATAGCTTCCTTTGGGCTCCTGCCAACACCGCTATCCTGGGACCCTGCAGCAGGGGCTGTGGCTGTGCTAGTTGGTCATTTTTCTTCCTCATATGTGATTCTTCTCAGGGCCTCTTTCTTCATGTCATAAAGGGACTGGAGATCTGTTATTGGTCTCTGTCCTGGGTGAAGCCAGAACAGAAACCCCAGGGGTGAGCAGTGGGGCCCAGGCCCTCCCAGCTATCTGTGATGGGGCTGGTTTGGAGCTCACTCATTCATCAAATATATCAGATGTCTGCCAGTTACCGACATGTCTCTAGGCACTGACCATAATCCAGTGCACAGAGCAGACCCCACAACTGCACTCCAGAGCTTTCTTCTAGTCAGGAGTGATTCAGTCACACTAGGCTGCACAGGCTCGTTGTGTCCCCAGGACAGCCGATATGACGTCCTCCTGGCCTCCACTCCCTATGGCTGCATCTTCCCATACTGTGAAGAGGAAGGTGAACCTCTATTCCAGAAGAAAATGTGAGTCAGTTTTGGGTCAGAGCCAGGAGGGGGAGTATGGGAGTGTGAATTCAAGGTGCTGGCAGAACCCTGGATCCCACACATAGTGTGATTTCTGCAAGAGGGCAGAGGTCTAAGAGCTTTTCCTAAAAAAAAAAAGGGAAGGCATCAAAGAGAGCTGTGCATGTGGATATAGGTGGTGTGGTAGAGCAGTGCGAGCTAAGAGAGAAAGTCAGACCTTCAGAAAATTTATACCCTTCCGCTCGGAATCCCGGCCCTGCCAACACCGCTATCCTGGGACAGTGTTCACTAATCTGGTAGAACCTTGTCAGTGGCAGCTGGGCAAGTGTACCCAGCCCTGTGGGAGTTGAGTTTCAGTGGGAGGTGAATTAGGCAGCTAGTGAATTAGGCAGCATGTATGTGCAGGAGCCAAAGTTTGAGGTGATAGGAAGGCCCTTGGAATCCAGGGATAGAAACAGAGTTTGTTTGTTGCTGATTGGTCAGCTATTCCTGGAGCACCTACTGTGTGCCAATGAGTGACATGAACAGGGAGGACACCAGCCTTCCTTGTCCTCATGGAGTTGACATTTTGGTGGGAAGGTAGTGGGAGGGGACAGGGACACTGAGAGAGCATGTCAGGTTCCTTTGAAGAAGGGGACAGGTGGTTCCCTCATTGATCCAAAGCTGTCAATTAGGAGTGCTTTCTGCCAGCCCCTCCTGGGTGACCAGGCGTGTCTCTGCCAGAACTGCCAGAATGCAGGTGGACAAGGAGTAGGTCTGGCTTCTGGATGGGCAGGAGCAGGAGGCAAAGGACCTCTGGGAGGACCATGTGTAAGGAAAGGGCACACCTCAGACTCTGCTACTCACCACTCTCTCTCTTTCCAGGTCCATCTATTGCATCCTGGGCTTCTGGCTGGACCAGTACATCCACTATTTCCCAGCCTGATGATGCTGTTGGCCTCAGTAAAGCCAACTGCCAAATCCAGGCCCAGTGCCTCCTGTCATGGTCAGAGCACCTGAGCCCACTGAGGCTGAGACAGGAGGAGGAGGAGGCCTCCGGGGGTGGTGTGGGTGAGTGTGCCTTCGGAAGGCACACAAAAGGCAGTGAGGGTGGTAACATGCGCTCCTCTTGGATCTACAGAACCAGCTCCAGAGCAACGTCGGGAAAACCCTCCAGAGGCATCGCCACCCTAGAGGCCACACCAGAGCCAGAGCCGGATCCAAGCCCAGCTTTCACTGAACTTCAAGAGACAGAAGAACCACCTGCAGCATTTCAGCATCTCACCCAACTTGTGCCATGGCAGACAGGGCACCCTCACCCCCATTTAGATACAATGTTAAAAGTTTATGTTCATGTTATATATGTGCATAATTTACTGTAATTTACATGATATTTAGTAACATAGATTGTATTGTAGAGAACCTTTAATGAAATACTACTAAACATAACATTAATTTAGATTCTATAAAATTTAACCCTATTAACCCTCAGAGCTTTGAGCAAGTCTGTTTTTCTGGACCATGACCCCCTCAAGGAGAACGGTCCTCACCTTCTCCACCTGCCCTTCTTGGAGCCAGGACTCTGCTTCCCAGGAAGCTGGCTCGCCCCCCTGTGGCCAGACTCAGAGCTGGGTGGCCAGAGGTCAAGGACTGGCCTCCCATGGGGCATCCTGAGCCCAACATGGAGGCCAGTAGGCTCATCCCTTGGCCTTCATGTTGACCCCAAACCACTCACTCGGGCTTCCAAATAAACTTGACCCTCACAGAGCAAAAATAAAATAAAAAGACATACAGTGCAGGCTGCCCAGGAACAGTGACTGGACAAAATGATCAAATACTTAGTGTCTAGCTTCCTGGGCAGCATCCCCATCTTGGTCCACACCCACCCTCTGTGTTAATACCAAACATGTGCTACTAACCAATGTGGGTGGAATCAACCATGTCCCAGGTGAGCCCTGCCCCTCCACAGCACAGTGGCCACTCAGCCACCTGCTTGCTGTGAGTCTTCAGGTCACTGCATCTCTCTGAGTGTTTGTTTCTCTGATCATGGGGAATACTGAGGCCCAGCTCATAGGGTAATTTTAGGGACTTGGGGGAGGGGGGTTCCCCTGGAAAAAAGGCTCTCTGGGTGCTTAGATACTGTAGAGGTGGCTGGAGAGGCTGTGGTTGTCCTTGTGCCCATTTTCTCTTCTTCTTAAAGAAGCTTCTGCCTTATTTGTGATTCTCCTCAGGTCTCAGGCTAAGCTATTTTCTCTTGTGATAAAGACATTGGAGATTCCATTAGGGTCCCTGTCCCTGGTAAAGCCAGATTAGAAATATGAGGGGTGAGCAGGGGACCCTAAGTTCACCCAGCTATCTGAGATGGGGTGGTTTGGGCTCATTCAGTCAGCAAATACCCTGCCCCCAGGACTGCACTCCAACGCTTCCTTCTAGTCAGGAGTGATTCAGTCACACTAGGCTGCATAGGCAGGTAGCATCCACAGGACAGTTAATGTGATTTCTTCCTCGAAGTATCGCCACATCTTCTCATATTTTGAAGCAGAAAGTGGATCTATGGACCAGCAGAAAAAATGAGTGGGCTTTGGATTAGAGTTTTAAGGGAAGTATGAGCACTGTGACTTGGAAAAGATGGCAACACCCTTAGTTCCATGCCTTGTGGGATTTCTGCCAGAGGTCAGAGGTCTGAAAGAAAAAAAGTGAGGGAGTCAAAGAGAGCTGTGCATGTGTATTTGGGTGGTGTGGGTGAGGGGGGCGGGGGATGGGGCTGGATCACTCAGAGAAGAGCTCCCAGAGGCTGGGGTTAGGCAGGAGCACAGAGCAGCTCAGGTCAGTGCCCAGAGCCTGCGGGCTGAGGGACTTCCTGGTTGAGGCTTGAACTGGGACTTCAGTGATGGAGATGGGAGGTTCCCTTCCTTGGAAGCACACAAAGGGCAGTCATGGTGTAACATGCTCTCTTCTTGGATCTCCAGAAGCAGCTCCAGAGCAAGATGAAGAAACACCCGAAGAGGAAATGGCAACCATCGTGCCTTCTCCAGAGCCAGAGCAGGCCCCAGGCATAGCTGTCACTGAAATTCCAGATGTGGAACCACCTGGAACATTTGAGCATCTCACCTCAGCACCTGGCAAGCCTGTGGTGCCAGACCCTGGATCACATCGTGTGTCAGCTGCCATGGCAGAGAGGGTTTCCTGCCCTGTTTTATATGAAGTTTTAAAATATTTGTGTTTATCACATATATGTTTATAACTTTACTGTATTTTTCTTATACTATCCAGTAACATAAAATCTATTTGAAAGAAAATGTAATGAAATAATCTTAAACTTAAATTTAATTTCAATTCTATAAAATTTAACTCTACAATCCTTCAGAGCCTTGAGCAAGTCTGTTTCTTCTGGGCCTCCATGGTGTTACTATGAGTCATAGATTGGGAATAATTAGTCTCTCAGGAGCCATCTGCTGTATAAATGTGATGTTCTTGAGGCCCAGCACAATGGGACTTCAGGGAAATTGACCGAGGAGCATTGGGTTAGGGATCCTTTATGCCAGGGCTACCCCTGGAAACCCACATTTTGTTTGACATCTACCGGTAGCAGTTGTAATAATGATGATTGAAACGGAAAAATGTAATAATTGAAAAGGTAAAATCAAGTGAGGAAAAAAGAAAAAATTCGTTTCTTAAGTAAAAAATGTAAAAAATGAAAATAAAATAAAAGATGTAAAAGATGAAAATAAAATAAAAAATAGAAAAATTAGCATAAAAAATGTGCAGTAGTGGTCATTCACTTCCTCTGTTATTCTATTTGGCATGCCTGTTTCTTGGTCCAGACAGTATTGCAGTTCCCTGCGTTCCACTGCACCTCAGTTTTGTAAGCTAGTCCTTAATTTTCAGCAGGCTATTTCTTCGTTATTTGTGCCTGTTTAATTTTGATTAATTAAAAGTAATAAAAATAAAAAAAATAAAAAAAGAAAGGAAAAAAGGAGAGGGGGAATCAGTTTGTAATTCAGCCCCTAGGTGGCAGTGTTTCTGGTTTGACTTCCCAGTCTTTTTGGCTGCTCTAGCCTTCTTTTTCTTTATGGCTCTATGTTTTGTCCAGGTAGGCCGCCTGGGTGCCAGCTCCCAGATTGTCTCTTCTTGCTCTGATCACCTGTTTCCAGGAAGGCAATTTCCCCCTGCAGTCTCCTAGGATATGCCAAACTGGGCAGTCCTCCCCTAGTACTCAGAAGCAAGGGGGTGAAGGGGATCAGGCGCAGAATGGGTCTGTGCTAAGGTGTCCAGATGTTCGGCTTTTGGCGGGACAGTCCCAATTCTTAACAATTTGTCCCGTGTCCCTTGGTGTTTTAAAAAAGTCCTGATTTTTGGGAAGATCACGCCAAATGCAGCACTGGGTCTTGCAGCACGTGATTCTCTCTGCAGCCGCTGCCTCTTTCGGCGCAGCTCTGGGCACAGGGCTGCTTGGGGCACTGGGCCGCTCTGGCTGCAGAGCCACTTTGGGCGCGCAGCGGCTACAGTCACTGCCTGCGCCGTGGTGACCCAGAATCCTCACGTTTTCCCTGCAAAGTCTGACCTTTCCGTGGGTGATTGAAGAACTTCCTTGAATCCACATGTTTGTGCCAATTGGGGCGTCACAGCTGCTCGATGGTCTCCTCTGTTGTGGGTTTTTCAGGCCTCAGAGAAGATCCTCTTTTCTTGGTAAGATGGCGTAGTTTTCCCTCTGAGCCTGTAGTTCCAGGAGAGGTCTCTGCCAGAGCAGTGCTGACTGCTTGGTCAGGAAATCCTGTCCAGCGGACCTTTACCTTCTTTTAGGGTTCTGCTACCCCTTAGCTTGCCAATTAATACTCCCTGAGCGACTCTCAGACACTGCTTCTATCTTTTCTGGGTCTAGGCTCAGAACAAGTCCGTCTGTTCGGTCGCCATCTTGTCTCTCTCCCACAGTATACTTTTAAACTTCCAAATGTTATTAACTTGGAATTTAATTACATTGCAATTAGAGATGATAATAAATATGATACTTATTTGAAATTTGATTTCGTTTTCCTTAAGGCTGATAAGTGGTTTTTAAAAATACACTATCCTGAGATGCCTGGTTTTGGTGGTAGTTTTCCCAAACATTTATAGAACAAATAATTCCAAAATTTTACCAAGTCTTCCAGAGAATGGAATAATAGATACATTCTGCAATTCAGTTTCTGAAGAACTGAACAGAGACATCAGAATCAAACTCATGAATAATACAAAAAAACTTGACTTTTGAAAGCATGAACATTTTCTGTGGAGAAAGTTAAATTGGTGGTTTTGGGGCAGTAGGTCTTTTGGGATAAAAAACGTGAAGTTAGAGGATGTGAAACTCAGAATTCTCATACACCTTGTTGGGAGTGTGCACTGATATACAGACTTTGGGGAGATTGCTGTAGCTTTGGGTATTATTATTCACATATTTCAGTGTGGTCACACCTTGCGATCCAGTGATCCTGCCCTAAGTGTGTTCCAGAGAAGCTGTGAATGCCAGGAGAAAGACAGGAATGCCCATATTACTTATCATAACGACCCAGGGGCACTCAGATGTCTACAACAATAGAGAAGATGGGTAACTATTCATCTATAGACAGAGGCTATATAGTTATCATAACTTATTATGTAGTATGTTATATTATATAGTATAATAGAATAGTATAAATAATTGAAAATGAAAGAAACACCCTTATTCACATCAAATTGGACAAACCTCCAAGTGTAACATTGAATATATGAAGCAGTTCACAGATAACTACATACATAAGGACCCATTTATATAAAGTTCAAAAATAAGCAATACTAAAATATACATGTTAATTCTCGCCGGAGGATATTTTCCCACTGATTCTTAGAGAGAGTGAAAGGAAGGAGAGAAGGAGAGAAGGAGAGAAGGAGAGAGAGAGAGAGAGAGAGAGAGAGAGAGAGAGAGAGAGAGAGAGAGAGAGAGTAATACTGCCCTGATGGATCAGGGATGGAACTTGTATCCCAGGTACATGCCCTTGACTAAGAATTAAAGCTGGGATCACTCCGAGCGCAGGCCAACCCTCTAACCACCGAGCAGCACCAGACAGGGCTAAAAAAATTATTTTAGAAATAATTAAAAGGTGACAAAATGCTTCCAAAAACCAAGAGAGTGATTAATTCAAAGCCCTGGATATGGGTTCTGTGTACACGCAGGAGAGAGAACCCCAGCTGCTTTGACCTGCTCAGCTGGTGGTGGGCCAGGGGTGTTCGCCTGCATCTTTGAACTGTATGTTTATCTTTTATGCTCTGTGGATCTGAAATACCTCACAAGGAGTTGTTTAAAGGGTATTTTTCCATTATAGTCCACGCCATATTATATTTGCTTTGGGTGGGCCACATAGAAATTAGGCATCTATTTGTGTTCCAAAGTCATCACCCTGGCGAGTCTGGTCCGAGTGGGCACCTTCGCAGCTCGTTTCAAAAAGGATCCTGAGGCCCTGGCCGGTGTTGCTCAGTGGATAGAGCGTCAGCCTGCAGATTGAAAGGTCCAAGGTTCAATTCCCGTCAAGGGCACGTACCTTGGTTGTAGGCACACCCCCGGTGAGGGGTGTGCAGGAGGCTGCTGATGGATGTTTCTCTCTCATTGATGTTTCTAACTCTCTATCCATCTCCCTTCCTCTCTGAAATCAATAAGGATTTTTTTTTTTTTAATAAAAGGACACTGAGGAACAGTAATGCCAAGGGAAGTACGAGTCTGCTTGTGCTAGAAAACAGGTTTGGGTGGCAGGCCTCATGCAGGCAGGCACAGGAGTAACACGTGGCTGCCCTCCACCCTCTCTCCCAGGGTGCGGTTCATTGGACCAGGAAAGTCAATCCAGACATAGGGTAGGGGCTGCATGGAGCGGGGAGGCACTGTTTCCGGGGGTGAGGGGCCTGCTTGGCTTCTGAAATCCTTCCTGACCTGAGGCAGCGAGCAGGGAGGGCTTCCACATCCAGCAGGCAGCTGTTCATCCCCTCTCCCAGAGGCCCACCCAGAAAGCTTCTCTGGCCTGGGCCATCTGTCCGTCCGTCCGTCCGTCCGTCCGTCCTTACTGGCAGGCAGGGCTCACCTTTAAATTTACCCACACAGTCACAAGGTTCAGACCCAGATGAGAAGGCTTGGATTTGAATCCTGGATCAGCATTTATCACGCCTCGGTTTTCTCATCTATCAGATAGGGATAAGAAAATATCTTCCGCCAAGTGTTTTGTGAGGATTTAACAAGAAAATGTACCCAAATGCTAACCAAAGTGTCTGATCCCTGGTGGGTAACCTGTACAGAAGCCCAATGGTCAATAATCTCTGCCCAAAACGCAAGTTGCATTCATTCTATTGGCCACTTGGGGGAGCCATATAACTGAAAAACACCGAGTTCCCAGCTCTGCCTGCCTGCTAGGGAGAATCATATTTGCATTTGGAGAAACAGAGGCTCAAAGAGGAGAGATGATTTGCTCATAGTCATGCAAGTCATTGGGGTTCTGAAGACTAGAGTGTTTTTATTTCTTTGTTGAATCACTTGACTAACTAAGATCAACAAGCCTTACAAGTTTCCAAGCGTGGCTACCTACGTTTACTGCTCTCTATGGCCTGGAGAGCAGTAGAGTTAAAAAGAATCTTGCCCTTCTCAAGTTCTCGGCTAAGTTTGTGTCATATTTTATTTTATTTTATTGAGGTCTATGTTTAAATGGCAGTAGCTTAACAGCGGTTGTTTAATATATATGGTGCTCTGGCATATACATAGTTTTTATAAAGCGCAGGCAATAGGCATTGCTTTCAAGAAACTTACTTATATGCAAGAGTAAGGACACACACACTCCCGTTGGTGATCACATTGCATTTCAAAGCGTCACGTACGCCCTATAAGCAGATAATTCTCAGATTTATATTTCCAACCTAGATCTTCCCCTGGACTCCAGGCTCATGAATCTAACTTCTTACACAAAGTTTCACTTGGAAGCCTGTGACACGTCTCATGTCCTCCTTATGTCACTCTGAGCTCCTTACCTTCCGCACTCATTCTTCCAACAGACCTTCTTACTAGTATTTCAGTTAGTGCTGCTCCACCTTCCGTGTGCTCAGCCAGAACCTCTGAGGTGCCCTTAAGCCGCCTCTCTCCTTCTCCACATTGAATTCATCAGCAAACATGCCGGCCCTGTCTTTGAGATAAACCCAGAACCCAATCACTCCTTCCCAGCTCCAGAGCTCCCGTTGTGGGCCAAGCCACCACATCATCTCTGGCTGTTGCCATGGCCTCCACACTGACTCCCCCCCGCCCCCACTTCTGCCCTTCTGGCTACTCTGTGGCGTGGCAGACTGAGCTGGTGACTCTCAGTAGTGTGGCACCATCTCACCCAAGTCCTTATAGCTTTGTCCCTGTGGTGTCTCCAGCCATCCCTAACATCTGCTACTCCCTGCCTCCCTGACCCCAAATGCTTGCAGAGCTCCCTCCCTCACCCCTTCCTGTCAGCACTGCAGCTCACCTTTCTCCTCACCACTCCTGAAAGCTTGGAGGAAACACGAAAGGGCCAGTGATACTTCCCTGCCAAGGAGGAGGCACCATTATCTGGAGAGTGGGAAAGAGGCAGTGGGATCAGGGCTCGTGAGAGGGAGGAACTGGCACAGAACAATAATGGCAGAGCAGGACCTGTTGCTCAGAGGTCTCTGTTAAAGGTCCTCGTCTCTGCACGGCTCTGTGCCCTGGCTCTGCTTGTTTCCTTGCTGGCATTTGTCACTATGTGAAGTCATTTGGTTTATGGATGTGAATACTCCCTTATGCCTTCCTTTTCATAATGGACAGGGGGAGTCTAATGTGTGAAGGCAACAGTGAGGATATCGGCAGGAACAAAGCTTGGGTGGCAACAACACCTGGGACCTTTCGTCCATTGCTCTTAACATTTCTTCTGCTCATGTTCTTGCTTCCTTTGCATCTTCCTTAAATCCATTGTCAATCGTTTCAGTCACTTCCTTGCCCCTCTTCATTGTATTCTGTTGTTGCAAGACAATAAGTCCATGTAATTCGACTCGTCGCCTTGATTTTGCTCTTTAGGCCTTTCATGTGATCAGATGAAGCCCACCACAGTATCAAGGATAATCTCCTTGACTTGGAGCCATTTGACTTTGGACATTAATCACATCTCTACCATACCTCACAGCAGAGTCTCAATCAGTGTTGGACTGAGTAACTGGGGGCCTATCCAGCCCGGTCTACCTCTTATGAACATGACACCAATATTCATCTTCTTGACTATACTTAATATCCAAATAAAGACAGTAGTGAAGCCATGCTTCTGCCTAACATGGTACCACTATCCCGATACAACCCAAGGTGTGCTTAGCCTCTCTACCGAAGAGAAGGCAGTCTTCAATCTTCTTCATATCCTGAAATTTAAGTAATATAATTAAGGTGAACTATTATTAATATATCTATGTTATAGGGGACAAGAGAGAGCAGAACATAAAGATATTTGATACATACGTATAGACATATTCATATATATATATATATATATATATATATATATATATATATATATATATAAAGACAGCGACTGGAGTGCTATAATAATTGGAACGCCTGGTTGCTATGATGCCTACTGTGGCCAGTAAACCTGAAGATCAGGAGGTGGGGCCAGCTGGTCAACCTCTCATGGTCCCTCCTCATGACCCCTCCCCCTGCCTGTCCTCCTCCTGATCACTCCCTCCCCCAACCCCAACAGAGGGTGGGGCCGGCTGGTCAACCTCTCATGGTCCCTCCTCATGACCCCTCCCCCTGCCTGTCCTCCTCCTGATCACTCCCTCCCCCAACCCCAATAGAGGGTGGGGCCGGCTGGCCTACCTCCTGCAGCCCCTACCCCCAACCAGCTATGCCCCTGTGGCCCTCCCCCCCCCCCCAATCAGAGGTGGGGCCTGCCAGCCAATTGTCGGAGACCCCTCCCCAAAGCCAACCAGGCTCTGATTGGCCCAGGGTGGCAGGCTGGCCAACTTCTCACTGTCTTCTCCTCCCGACAGTCCCGGCCCCAGTCTGCCTCGATTAGGGCCAGGCTGGCCGGACCCCACCCATGCACGAATTTGTGCACTGGGCCTCTAGTAATAAAATAAGAAAGAAATACTTATAACAATTATAGTCCTCATATCTGCAATTAGTCATGTAGTTTTTGTTGGTATTTGTAACTTCCTCCTTTTAAAAAATTATTCATCCCATATCCTCTCAGCTAGCACTGTAGCTGGTCATGGCACTCAGGGTGATCTGCCTGGTGAGGAGATTGGAGCCTTCAGTTCTGGAAGAACTAGGCCACGTATATCAAACTCAAAGGCTAACATGGGCCAAATAAATGAGGCATGTGTCCTCAGACTGTGAATTTGACATGCTTGGACTAGGCCATTAGTGTTCCTGCCTGAATTGGATTGTTATTTTCCACGAATATCCCTGAGTCTTCCTTTGTATGGGCCTATTCATATTTACTATTTCTTGTGTCAGTTTTCATAGTTTTTATCTTTCTAGGAATTTGCCTATTTCATCTAAATTACCTACTTTGTTGGTATATAGTTGTAATTATTTTTCTTTTAGTAATGTCATTAGTAATGTTGCTACTTTTACTTCTGACTTAAGTAAGACAAGTTTTTTTCTCATTTATGTTTAGACAGTCTAATTAAAGAGTTTTTTGGTAAATTTTCTTGAACTTTCTTGACTAAGCTTTGCTTTCATTGGTTTTCTCTATTTTTTTTTCTACACTCTATTTATTTCTATTCTAATCCTTAAATATCTTTTTTGTTCTGCTTGCTTTAAGTTTAGTTTGATCTTCTTTTTTTCTTTTTCTTTTTTAAGATGGAAAATTAGGTTTTTGATTTGAGAAAATTTTTAAAAATTTAATTTTATTTGAATATATTCTTTTTTAAAATTCAAATTCTTTATTGTATAAAGTATTATATATGCCTACTTTTTCCTCCATTGACCTCTTCCCAGACGCTCCCCCCCCCCCCCCCCCCCCCCCGCAGCACATGTCCTTACTTCCCTAATGTCTGTGTCCATGGGTTATGCTTATATGCATGCATCTAAGTCCTTTGGTTGATCTTTTACTGTCCCTCCATACCCCCCATGCCCCACCATCCTTCTGAAGTTTCATGTTCTGTTCCATGTTTCTATGTCTCTGGCTCTGTTTTTGTTAATCAGTTTACATTGTTCATTATATTCCACAAATGAGTGAGATCAAGTGATACTTATCCTTCTGACTGGCTTATTTCATTTAGCATAGTGCTCTCCAGATCCATCTACATTGTTGTGAATGGTAAGAGTTCTTTCGTTTTTATAGCAGCATAGTATTCCATTGTGTAGATGTACCACAGTTTTTTATTCACCCATCTGCTGATGGGTACTTAAGCTATTTCCTACTTTAATATATTCTTATTGATTTCAGAGAGAAAGGGAGAAGGAAAAAGAGAGAGAAACATCAATGAGAAAGACTCACCGATTGGCTGTCTCCTGAACACCCCACATTGGGGATCCACCCTGCACCTCGGACATGTGCCTTGGATGGGAATCTAACCAAAACCTTCTAAGTAATAGGTCAGTGCTCAACCACTGAGCCAAACTGGCTAAGGCTGCTTTCTTTTTCATTAAATAAATATTTTCTGTTATAACATTTTATTTTCTTTAATATATATTTTTTGAGATAGTTTCTTAGTGGCTTCTCTGGGGCTACAATATAAATCTTTTTGGAATCTACTTCAGATTTATACTATCTTCATTCCAATGAGATATAAAATATTGCACCTGTATAGTTCTATTCCTTACTCACTGTGTTTTGTGCTATTGTTACACACACACATACATGCACACACAATGTTTATTTAGGCTGTAAGCCCATACTACATTGTTATAATTATTACTTTTTATAAATTTATATATTTTAGGGAAGCTGAGAGAACAGAGAAGAGCAAGTATATTTTTACAGAGTTTTTATTTACCATTTTTGGTTTTTCTTTATTTCTCCCTGTGGATTCAAGTTACTGTCTGGTGTCATTTTCTTTCTCCTTTCCACCCACCGTTATTGTTAAATGTACAACTTTGTTCCACCTGTTGATATTGTCAAATATACTATATTTCTATAGATTATAGGTCCAACAATACAAAAATACATGTATGATATATGTATTGTATATGTTTAGATATACAACATGATAGATATATGTTTAGATATAATGTATGTAATTTATATGTGTACTAGAGACCCAATGCATGAAATTCATGCAAGGAGCTCAGCCTTCGCAGCCCCGGCTTCGTCAGGAAGATCATCTGGCTGTCCAGTCTAATTAGCATATTATGCTTTTATTATTTTAGATATGTGCTTGGATATATATACAGGGTGGGGCAAAACCAGGTCTATAGTTGTTTGAATGGAAAATAATACAATAATTAATAATACAATAATAAACTGTGTTTCATGTATTCATAACTGCAAACTTACATTTACCTCATAGTGTATGTATAGGTCAGTTTTGCAATTGCTTTTAAATCAGTTAAGAGAAGAAAGAACAAATGTGCACTTATTCTGTATTTTGTAATTATGTATGTAGTTACTTTTATTAGAGCTTTTTGGTTTTGCTTGTGGATTTGAGTTACTGTATGGTGCCATGTGCTCTCAGTCTGAAGAACTTCCTTTACAATTTCTTGTTAACTGGGGCTGCAAACAATTTTTGTTCATTTACCTTTTGTAAGGCTGGGAAAAGAATCCCGGCATTATGGTGCCCTAACGAGGACACCAACAATTTTTTTAAAAAATAATTTTTGCCGGTTATAGTTATTTCACTGGGGAGAGTGCTATGGTCTGAATATGCCTCCCCAAATCCCGGTTGGATCCTAGCTCCCAAATGTGATGCTGTTAGTAGAGGAAGCCTTGGAGGTGATTAGATGGAGGCTGTGTAGACGGGACTAGTGCTTTATGAGAGGCTCCAGAGAGGTCCTTTAGCTCCTTTCATGATGTGAGGATACAATGAGAAGTCGGTGACCTGATAAAGGATCCTCACCACTCTAATCTTGGACTTCCAGCGTTCACACTCTGAGCAATAAATTTATTTTGTTTAAAAGCTACCCAGTCAGAACAGCCTGACAGAGAGGGCATGTGGGGCTTGTAAATCTGCTATTACAGAAGTGCTTCTTGAATACTACGTGTTTACGTATTGAATTGTATCTAGAAATCTTGTTGAACCATCTCATTCATTCATTTATTCATTCATTCATTCATAAATTTAATACAGATTTATTAGTTTAATGACTTTGAGCTTTCTAGGTAAATGAGCATCACTTCTTCAAAGAATAGCAACTCTTTTCTTTCTTTTTTTTTTTTTTTCAATCTTTTGCTTAAAAAAAAAACTTAGTTAATTAGATAAGACCTTCTAAACCATGGGCAACATGGTAGTGATTAAAGCATATATATTTGCTTTGTTCTCTACCTTGTAAAGTATCTCCATAATGTATTTTGTTTGCTATAGGTTTTTGAAAGGTAAACTTTACATCCCTGTCTTGTAAAAGTTTTAATAAGAATGTGTTGACATATGTAAAATGCTTTTTCATTATCTATTGAGATAATCATGAGTTTTCTGTTTTAAAATTTGAATCAGATTGATAGATGTTATATTGTTGAATAATCCTCCAATATCTAGGGTAAATTCTGATAATGATGAATTATTTTAAAACACATGTTGGATTCTGTTAGTCAAATTTAATTTAGGACTTTTATTTATATTTCTAAGTGAAATTAACCTATAATTTTCTTTCCTATATAGGCCCTGTTTGGTTTTGGTATATAGGTTATACATTTTTCCTTCTTAATTTTTTAAAAACTTTTTTATTGATTTTATTGGGATGACACTAGTTAATACAATTATATAGATTTCAGGAATAGAATTCTATAATCATCTGTATATTATATTGGGTGTTCACCACTTCATATCAAGTAAAACTGTTTTACTTTTTGTGAGGCAAAAAGTATATTTTGTATATTATAAGGATTATTTGTTGATTAAAGGTTTGATAGCACTCACTTGTAAGGCCTTTGTGCCCAGTTTTTGTGTCTGGGTGTGAATTTAGACAAAAGGCTTTTTATTACTTTCTCACTTTAAATATTATTTGGCTATATAAGCTTTCCACTCTTTCATATTAAAACTTTTGCATTTTATACTTTTAAAACAATTCATCCATTGCTTCTGGATTTTGAAATGTGCTGGTGCTTTCTTGCTTATAATATTTCTTTAAACTTATTAAAACAGCCTGGCTGGCATGGCTCAGTGGTTGAGTGTCCACTTATGAACCAGGAAGTCATGGTTCAATTCCTGCTCAGGGCACATGCCTGGGTAGTGGGCTCAATTCCCATCAGGGGGCATGTAGGACACAGCCAATCAGTTGATTCTCTCCCATCATTGATATTTCTATCTCTCCCTCCCTGATATCAATAAAAATATATTTTTAAAAAAGTTATTAAAACATCCTCTATGTCTGTAGTTATTTCTCCTTTTCTATTTTCTATAGTGTTTATATCTTCTTTTTTTTTTTCATGAATAGTGCTATCTTTTTTTGTTTTTTTAAATTTCATAGATGAAGGGATAGAGAGAGAAACACCAATGATTAGAGAGAATCATTGATTGTCTATCTACTGCATGCTCCCAAAACCTGAGCCCGGGCCTTGACCAGGAATTGAACCATGACCTCTGGTTCATAGGTTGACACTCAACCACTGAGGCATGCCAGCTGGACCAAAGTAGGCTTTTCTTAATAGGCTTTTCTATGAACCAACTTTTGTTTCGATAGCCATCTATAATGTTTTGATTGCTTTGTAGACCCTTCTGCTATGATTTCCATTCTCCTTATTTCTTTAAACATGGCCTCCATTATTCATCCTCAACACTGATGAGTTAATTAGACTCTTTCATACACGAATATGCTCCCGATTGAAGAGAACCACAGGTGTCTTAAAACTGAACCACAGATTCATTGAATTGTAATGGTCTTTAAGGGACCATCTATCCCATTGAAGGCACATATCTACTGTACTTATTTTGAAAGTGGTTTACCACGTCCACCTTTCCCCACTGAGGCTGACTGCACCTGCAGAACTTCCACCCAGTTCTCTGAGCGGCTTTGCCAACGGAGCACAAGTGTAACTATAGGCAGCCCGTGGGGGAGGAGTCTTTGTCATCCACAGGCTCTGGGAGCAGCACTGCTGAAACCACCGTGAGTTTGTTAGAAATGCAGGATCATGAGCCCCACCCCTCTATTCTAATTCTAAACCCGATTCTGTGTTTGAACAACATCCTCAGGGGGGTCATTTGCACACTCCAGTGTGAGAAGCACCTGGTCTTACATCTTTCCTTTGCAGGTGAGAGAATGAAGAGCCTGAGAGACAAATTCATTTACTCCAGATTATGCACAAGAAGGGGATTGTCACAGGAAAATTAGAGGAGGAGGGGAAGAGCGAGAGGGGGAAAGAGAGGACTGGGGTGGGGGAAGTGGAGGGAGAGAGAAAGAGGAGGGAGAAGCCAAGGTTGTGGAAAATGAGAAAAAATAAGGAAGAGATGGCAAGGCAATCTTCACCCACACACAGTTCCTCTAAGGCCACCTCTGGGCAGGTCACAGGAGAAGACATTTGTCTAGTGTTCGTCTGTCAGATTTGAATGCCAGTAAGAAAACAGCCAGATCTCACCGAACCTCACGTTCTTTCTCTGGCAGCAGGAGTGGCAGTAAGAAAGCTAGAAAATGGCAGCATGTGCTGTGGCCCTCAGGTGCCTGGTGTGACAGCCTGAGGACCTGTTGTCCTTCTGTGGTGTTGCTGCCTCGGACCCCCCACAGCCTCAGGGCCCTGCCCTGGACTTCGGGGCCCGCTGACTGGGAGAGGCTCTCATAAATCTCCATGACCCTGCCCTGTCTGCACATGCAGCTCCTTTCCAGGAACCCCGGGGTTATTTATTGCGGCCCACGGAGTTCTCTGTAAGGCTTCAGCCGATGCGGGAGATGCATGTTCTATTTCTGTTTGACATCCCGTGTCAGGAGCGAGCCCTGGAAGAGGCGTGAGTAACTCCGCGTTGTACACGGAGGGCGAAGTTATGTGGTTATATATCAACACCAGGCACTGGAAGTCCTTGGAAACCAGGAGGGTATAATTTTAGAATGAGCGTAATGAAAATGTTAAAAAGCGATCCATTTTTCTCCTCTGCTTCTAAGATGTGCTAAAAAGTGATCGGGAGAAGGTTTCCAGGGTGGATGAACGCCTGATGCTGCAGTTACCTCCTGGCGGGGAACGCTGAGGTGGGACAGATACCTCCATCTGGCCAGCCATGACCTCAGGGCAGTTCCAAGACCAGATTTCTAGCTGCTTCTCAGACGCCTTTCCTGCCAATAGCCCCTCCGATTTGCCATATTTGAATCTGAACTCATGGTTTCCTTCCCACTTCCTCCTCCTTCTCCATGTGGCATCCAGCTCCCTGGCACCAGGCAGCCACCTGTGGCTCTGGCCCTGCAGTTAGTTGTCCTCCTAACTCCTCTGGTTCCTCCCCTCCTGCCTCCGAGGACAGCTGGTTCCTGTCCATGCTGCCTCCTGAGGCTCTCGGTTCCATCCCCCCTCCACTCCAACCGCAGCTCTCACAGCCCGGGTCTCCCTCGGTCCTGTGAATGATTGCCGTGGCCGCAGAAGGTCTCTAGTTGTGCCCACATGGTCCAGGTTTACCCCTGAGAGTACCCACCAGGCCACGTGGCAGCCACCTCAGAGAGCGCTCCTCTTGTCAGCAGGGTCAAGGGTCAAGGGTCAAGGACACCATCAGAGCACTACAGACAGTGTCCCGGGAGCTCGCACCGCCTGCCTTTGTCACCTCCTTTGCTTTGGCCACATCAGCCCTTCCCTCCTGTGCTCACCCCTTTGATGCCATTGGGCATCCTGTGCCCCAGGTCTGACTGCCCTTGCCTTTGCCTGCGTATTAAAAAGCTATTATTTTAACAATTTCATTCTCCCCAACATGGGACTCACAGGTTGATACAGTCCCGGGAGCCAGGAGTCGGCTAGCTCATTCTTGAGAGCTTGTTTGGAGGTTCTAGCAGGGGAGCGTAGCTACTCGTATACCCTTGACCGAAGACCGGTCCTCTCGTCTTGGGGCAAAGTCGTCCTCTTCGACAGAGTGCGCAGCTTTGGGAGGGCCGCACATGGATCGGTGAGGGAGGAGGGGGACACCAGCCTAGCCAGCCAGATCAGCCGAATCAACCCTGGCAATCAATGGGGTGACAGATGTCGCAGCCAGATCGCCTTCACATCCCGGCTAGCTCATTCTTAAGGATGGAAAGTTCTCTGGTCAATAGGCTCATTTCAGAGAAGACTGTCCCCACCCCAGGCCACGCACATGAGGACATTGGCACACACGTTGGGTAGGGGGTAAGAGGGAGGCTTCTCTTCTCTTCCTCTCCCTCCAGCCCTGTCCCCCACTCACCAGGTGAGGTTTCGGACCCTCGAGGTCTGCCCCGAGGAGGGAGGAGGCTGAGGGACCGGCGAGGTCTGGTGTGGCTGGTAAGAGCTGACCACTTCTGACCGTGACACAGTGGCAGGTGAGCAAAGCCGACTTACTTTCCTGTGGGCTGCTTTGGGTGTGTGCCGGGAATATGTAACTATACTTCCTGCAGCATCGAGATGTATCTTCTTCCAGTGCCGATGATGTTTCCTCCCTCTGCTCTTAGGAACCCAGGTCAAACCACTTGCCTCTGGCTGGCATCATCATGCCTCTGGGAAGATCTTGTGGACAGTATTTCGCAGTTCCACAAAGGACCTGTCTCCTGTGGTTGTGTCTGACCCATCAGACACTTGCATAGCTCTGCCCCGACAGAGCTGGACCCGACTTCCCCTCTGGCTGTCCATCGCACCTTCTCTTACTCAGGAAGAGGCACGGGATAGGTGGGCTGCAGTTCCTGAGCACAGCTCCTGGCCAGCTGGAACTCCAGGGGGTGGAAGGGGGACACTCCAGATGGTTCCTCCCATCCCTGTGACCAGGCTTAGGTGAAGGGCAAACCCTCTCCAGCCTGGGGCTTGGGGGGAGGGGAGTGGTTCTCACTGCCACTGAATATCTATAAAGACAATTCCCCCCTGACTTCCAGCTCGCACTGTTTTGAGCTTGTGGAGAGGTCAAGGTAAGCTGTGGGTCCTGCTGAGTTGGTGGGACCCTCAGTTGGAAGTGTGGGCGAACTGGCTCTTAGTGCCCTGGGCACCTGCCGACCCCCCACAGCGGCCTGACATGCATCTGCATTGTCGTGACCATCCCCCCAGGGTCCTTCCTTAGAGCAGCGAGGCTGCCTGTGTGCCTCAGTGGAAGTGATGGAGCTGGGGGCTTCTGGGCACAAACCAGAAGATTCTTGTACCTTCAAGAGACCTGGGAACTGCAGGGTACGGCTTCGGACTGCCATCAGTCAGTAGAGCCTGTCTTTTTAGGTTACTCACCAGTGCCCAGGAGCACCCAGACGTGCCAGATGTGCCTCCCACAGGGCTGCCACCTGGACGGTCAGACTGGAAGTAGGGCTTGCTCCGTGCAGCAGAGGGCCAGGGGAAGCCACCCAGCCAGTCAATGGGCAGAAGATTGGGCACAGATGCACCAGGCTCTGGGCGAAGGGCCGAGGAGGCAGCGGTGAACATAAGACAGAAAGTCAGAACTAGCTCCTGCCGTCACGGACGATGGGCATCCTCAGCCCCTGAGCCAGCCACAGCTTGCTCCCTCCCTGACCGCTTCCTTCCCAGACCGGATCTGCTCAAATACGTGACTGTGACGCTTTGGCACAGACAGAGATCTACAAGATGTGTGAAATATACAAGTGGTATGCAGTAGTTTGAACAAGAAATAAGATACCATCTGATACCCAGAGAAAGGTACATCCCTTTTCGGAAAGTCATATGCTGCTCTCTATTAATCTGGAGGAGACACACACCCTTTGACCACGCAGTTTCCCTTTAGGACCCAGCCTTAAGACTGAGTGTATTGAGCCAGCAAGGCAAGAGGTCACTGAAGAGAAGAATCAAGTAGGTTTCTCAGAGGGAGAGCTACCTGGACCTCAAGAAGAAAGGCACAGAGGCAGGGAGGGAGCCAGCTGGGCTCTGTGGAGTCGGGAAACAAGTGACAGAAGCAACAGGAGGCCCTTGAGAAGGAAAACAAAGGTACCTGAGTTAGAAAAGAAATGGGGGAAGAGATGGGTGGGGGAGAGAGAGAGAGAGAGAGAGTGAGAGAGAGCCTTTGAATGAAGGGCAGCGTGTATGAGGACATGGGAGCAGAGGCCATCACACCAGCTCTATTTAAGGGGGACACGGGGGGAAATGCATGGGTTAACTGTGACAGAGGCACACTATGAAATCATATTGCAGTTCCATCAAATAGAGAGTCCTTTAGACCAGGGTGACCCTGGTGTCTTGTTAAGTGAGAAAAGTAAGTAATAGAGGGGAAATTGGGGTTGATTGATGGGCTTCCTTTGGAGGGGATGAAAATCTGGAATTAGATCATGGTGACAGTAGCACTGCGCTGTGAATGAACTGAAAGTCACCGCGTTGGGCATCTTTAAATGGTTAAGGCGGTGAATGCTATATGCACTTACCTCAATAAAAAAATAACAAGTCCTGTGGACATGTGGGCTTTCCGTGCTTGCTCAGGAGGACACCTGCAATTTATGAGTGTGCTGTGGGAGGAGAAGTGAGTCTCCCAGGGCTTCCCGGAACCCAGGGTTCAGGTGGAAGGAAAGAAATCTCTCTGAGGGGGAAGGGAGAAAGAGGGAGGAGGACGGTGGGGTGAATGGTGAAGGGGCAGCCTCCTGGCTGGGGCTGGGAGGAGAGTTAGGGAGGAACCCATCAAGCAGGAATGTTTTGGGGAAATACTAAGCGCTGAAGAACAGAACCTCTCCATCATGATGTTGCAAACCCTCAGTAAAGCCCAAGCATGCCTGCTAACGCTGAGCTGACTCATGCTGAGTGTGCCTAGTTTTTTTGTACAAGCCAAGGTAGAGGATAAGGTTTAAGTCAAGATCAAGGGGAGCTAACAGCTGAGTAAGCCCATAGAAGCCTGGAGGACAACCTTCTGTGGGTGATGCTTTCTTAGAAGTCATGGTCCTCTGTGACACAGTTAATTGTGGGGGGAAGGGAGGAGGAGAGAGGAGGAGAGACACCTGCTCCAAAAGGACACACTGGGTCTGGTCCATCTGTGTGGTCCCTGCAGTATTTAATTCAATGCCAAGCACATAGTAGGTGTTCAATACACATTTATGGGATTGAACTGAATTAAGATGGATTTTTATATTGAGATGTAATTGATATGCAACCTTGTGTACATTTAAAGTGTACCTGTTGATTTGATATATTTCTATACTAGAGCCCCAATGCTTAAAAATTTGTGCAAGAGTAAGCCTTCAGCCAAAACCGGTTTGGCTCAATGGATAGAGCATCTGCCTGCAGACTGAAAGGTCCCCGGTTCGATTCCAGTCAAGGGCATGTACCTTGGTTGTGGGCACTTCTCCAATGGAGGGTGTGCAGAAGGCAGCTGGTCGATGTTTCTAGCTCTCTATTCCTCTCCCTCCTTCTCTGTAAAAAAATCAATAAAATATATATTTTTTAAAAAGAGTAGGCCTTCATTACCCACCACCCCACAGCACCCCCCGCTGCTGGCACTGGTTTCCCTCCAGTACCCGGGACCCAGACTTCCCTCCTCCAGCCTCTGGCAGGCACCTGGGACCTGGGCTGGCTTCCCTCTAGCCTCGGCTTCATCAGGAAGGATGAATGATGTCCAGTCTAATCAGCATATTACCCTTTTATTATTATAGATTGCAACACTTCTATCTCATCACATAATTATTATTTCTTTCTTGTGGTGAGAACATTTAAGATCTAGTCCCCTAGCAACATTGCGTACATAATGCAGTATTGTTGGCTATCATCACTCTGCTATGCGTTAAGTCTCTAGGACCTATTCCTCTTCTACATGCAAATTTCCCTTTGACCAACATCTCCCCAATTTTCCCATCCCCAGACCTGGTAACCATTGTTTTACTCTGTTGGTTTTCAGATTTCAAATACTAATGATGCCTTATAGATTTTGTCTTTCTCTGTCTGGCTGATCTCACTGAGCATATTGTCGTTAAGGTTTATCCTTGTTGTTGCAAATGTCAGGATTTTCTTCTTTCTCGTGGCTGAATAATCTTCCATTGCACATATGTACACTGTATCTTACTTACCAATGTATCCTTCACTGGGCACTCAGGTTGTTTCCAAAGGATGCTGCAATGAACATGGGGTGCAGTTATCCCTTTAAGGCGGTGATTTTATTTCCTTCAAATATGTCCCCAGAATGGGATTGCTAGATCATATGATTCTATTTTGAATTGTTGCATTGCTTTAATAGTGCTTTTAACAGTGACTACATAAGTTTAAATTCCCATCAACAGTGAACAAGTGTTCCCTTTTCTCCACATTCTCACAGAGACTTGTTATTTCTAGTCTTTTTGATGACAGCCACTCTAACAGGTGTGAGGTGATACCTTATTGTGGTTTTGGTTTGCAGTTTCCAGATAATTAGGGATGGTGAGCATCTTTTCACGTTCCTGTTGGCCGTTTGGATGTCTTCTTTGGAAAAATGTCTATTCAGATCCTCTGCCCACTTTTTAATTAAATTGTTTGTGTTTTTTACATTGTATTATGTACATTCTTCATGTATTTTGGATATTATGCAATATACTAGTAGCCTACTCGCTGCTTCCCTGGTAGCCAGTGGGAACCACAGCACACTGCCAGGAGTCACGCTGCTTCCACAGAAGCCATGCGGCTTCCACGGGAGGTGGGCCCGCCATCTCCTCTCCAGGCCTGTGCTTGACCACGGAGGCTGCAGGCCGGCCCCCCATTCCCCAGAAGCCCTCCGTGGCTGGGGTATCACAATGGTGAAAAAGCAAGCATCCCATGCCTGCTGCCCAAAAAGCCCTTTGTCACCATGGTGATGCAGTAAGCATTCCACCAGGCAGCTCACGCTGCCCGCTCTCAGTGGCAGCCCCCGAACCCCAGGACTGGGGGACTCAGACAAGGCTGAGGGGACTGGGTGCCATCACCTTTGTGATGGAGTGACAATTACTTTGCAAATTACCCTTTTATTAGATAGGATGGTTTTCTCCTAGTCCATAGGTTGCCTTTTCATTTTTTTATTGTTCCTTTTGCTATGCAGAAGCTTTTTAGCTTGAGGTAGTCTCACTCGTTGATTTTTGCATTGGTTGCTCATGCTTTGATCGTCATATCCAAAAATACCACTGCCAGAATCAGTGTCCAAAAGACTCTTTCCTGTTTTCTTCTTGGGAGTTTTATGGTATCAGGTCTTGTGTTTAAGTCTTTGTTTCGAGTTAATTTGGGGGAACGGTATAAGATAGGGGTACAATTTCATTTTTCTGCATGTGCCTGCCCAGTTTTCCCAACACAATCTGTGAAGAAACCACCCTTCTCTACTGAGTGGCCCTGGCCTTAGATGAACATGTTTCACATTATTCCCAATCAAGGGAGGAGTCCAAGCTTGCTGATGCTGACCGAGTTGGTGCTCACCCCAAACCCCAGAGGACTTACAGAGTCTGTCCATCTCCTCTTGTCACTCTCCTTCGGAGGCTCTCCTTGCCGGGCTCAGCCCATTGCAGTACCAGCACCCAGGCACCTGGTACATCCTCCCCAGGACTGCAACAGCGGAAATTACTAGTATATGCGGACCACAGATCAAGGTGTGCCAAAGAACTGTCCCTGCTCCAGTGGCCAGCACATCAACTGGTCACTTTCCAGGCCAGATTCCTCTTCTACCCTTGTGGTTCCTTATACACTATCCTTGGATTTGCCCTCCAACCCCCTGCCACCTGCACCTCAAGACAGAAGCTACTAACCACACGTAGGAGCTGCTCACACCTGGAACAGGTCTAAAATCAAGGCAGTAGCTTCTGGCATCTGCTTAGCGCTACGCATTTTCTCAGTTCTTTCACAGTGGTGTTATGTTGGCCTCCCAATAACCTAGAGGTACACAGGGAAGGTCTCGTTGGCCCCGTGCTGTGGATGATCCCACAAATGCTCAGAAAGTTGTAAAGGCACAAGCAATGGGGTTCCCACTCAGACTCTGAATCACAGGGAAGATTTTTGAGTCAAGTCAACCTACTTGGGGAGTGAAATCTTCCAGTTGAAATTGATGTGTTTGTTCACCCATTTAACCATCTATCTGTTTGCTAACCTTTGTATTCCTTCATCTGGCCCAGAGTTTAAAGTAGTAGCAAGCTTTACTGGATGTTTTACAATTAACAAATGGCACGTTTTCTTTTCTTAAAAAAAAAAAAAAAAAAAGGAGCATATTTAAATGATAAACAGATAAACAATCAAAATGCAGTGTTATAACTATAACTATGTTCATTGATTCTGTTTATTTTCTTAGATGTATGCCAGGAGCTGGAGGAGATGGGCCACTGTGGCGTGGAATGGATCCTCATGTAACCACTTGTAACCGCGTGTAACCGCGTGTAACCGCGTGTCGCAAAGTTGTCGAGAGCCACCCACAGCCCTGCTCCTTCGGTTTAGAACTTGGGCAAATTATTTAAAGTTAGGAGCTGCCACTTCCTCCTCTATGAGTGGAGATAATAAAACATCCTTGACAAGGCAGTCGTAAGCATTATTAGTTACTAGATGTAAAAGTTCCAATGATGATGGCTCAATCATTGCTAGTTATAACTATTACTAGTTATTACTGTTATGAAGCAGTTAAGGGAAAGGCAGAGTCTGCAGTGGGAGAAAACTCAGATTTTTAAAATTACAAACTTAAAATCAAATCTGTGGTTTTAAGAGCCAAATACAACTCAGAGAAAGATACATACGTTCAACTGATTTTTTATTAAAGTGCAAAAATGAATTTGATGGGGAAATGAGAACTTTCAACAAGTGATGCTGGCACAACTGGATATGGGAAAAAACACACATTCCAAGCCTTGCCTCACACTGCACACAAAATGTTACTGTTAGGGGACCACAGACCTAAATAGGAAAGCTAAAACTAAAGTAACTTCATCCCAAAACGCTCCCTCATCCCCCTGTGCAGTCTACCCCTGACGACCCTCTGCTGGCTTTCAGTCCCTGTAGTTTTGCTTTAAAAAAAAATGCCACATGAAATTGCATCACACAGTCCTTAGTCTTCTGTGTCTGGCTTCTTTGCTGAGACTAGAAATGTGACTCACCCATGTCCTTGCACATTCCTGCAGTCTGTCCATTGTTACAGCGGAATGGTATTCCATGGTGTAGCTATACCACACTGTCCATCGGTGCTGGTGAGCCCTTGGGCTGGCTGTGTTCTGGACGGTGGTGACTAAGGCTGCTGTGAGCTCTGAGTACAGGTCCTTCATATTATAAAGCGAACTGGATTAGCTGATGACATGTGATTGTTGAGAGATGTTATGTAAAAATCTGTAAAAATTCATCACTTCCACTGCGGCCCTCACGTCTTCCTTCCCTTGGAGAGACGCCTGTTGGTAGGGCAGGTGAGTGTCTATGAGAAACTGCCAGGCTGTTTCCCAAAGCTCAGACAGGTTTTGCATTCCCACAGCCTCTCAGCCACATTGGGAGGACGAGGGGGACTGGCAGAACCACGGAGCTGGCCTCAGGCCTTCAGGGGCGGCACCCAGCGGGAGTCAGATGAACAGAAAAGCATGTTTCCTCCCAAGACACACTTTAGGGAGACAGCTGCAGAACTGAAGCACAGGGCAAGCTAGTGCTTACCCTCCACCTGGGCCCCAGTTAGAGGCAGGGCCTCCTGCTGACAGGCTCTTACAAACAAGAGAGAAGACTTTTTTACTCTCAAGCTCACATTCTGTATCACCGCGCTCACCCCTTGGTGTGCAGAATGGCAAATATTTAGGAGATGAGAGGAGGGGACTGTGCTGTTTGCAGACCAAGGCCCTCCTTTCGAATTGTTTCCCTTTCATGCGAGTATTCGATTGGTATGTGCCTCGTCTGTTTAAATTCACTAGGCAGTGACCGAGGTCCCAATGAAACCAAATGGTTCCAGTAAAGCTGGAGGAAACCCAAGGAGAAGGGGACTGTTCTGTCAAAACCTCTCCCTGCAAGTCCTGCCCTGTTCGCTGCGGCCGGAGGCCACAGACCCAGGCCCATGGGGCTGCTTACCACAGTGGCAGAGAGGGGAGAGCAGTGTGTGTTGGTGGGGACAGGGGTGGGAGAGGGCTGAAGTGGGAGAAGGGATCGGAATGGCTGGTGGCTGCTGCTCATAGTTACAGTGTCGGCCAGAACCCACAGGTGGCTGGAGTCAGAGTTCAGAGAGTCTTCTGGGGTCTGGGGTAGAGCTTTCCCTCTCCATCCTGTGGAGCTTTGAGGCTCCCACTGGGACAAGAGGGGGTGTGGGCTTCAACAGAGCAGCTCTGCTTTTATATATTTTATATGTACTTTGTACAAGATTTCATCGTTCGTTTTTAATTTTAAAAAAGCGTTTTCTACTGAGTGCAGAATCTCTGTGGGAAGGGTGGGAGGGAGGGTGGGGCAGGGGAGTAATCAACCAAGAACCTTGTATGCATATATGCAAGGCCCCGTAGCCAAAGGCAACAGGATGGTGAGGGCCTGGGGCAAGGCGCAGGGGTGGGCTGGAGGGGATTAAAGGCTGGAGGAGGGGAGAGGGGACACGATGCCTATGTAATACTTTCAACAATAAAGAATTATTTATAAGACAAACAAACAGCTTTTTTTCTTACTAAAAACAATTTGAAAATAATTAGTTCAGAACTACCCAAAAATCAGTTCTACAGAGGCAGAGAGGAATATAAACGCGGGAAGCAAGCTGAAGAGCATATAAAAGGGGAGGTGGAGGCGGGTTAAGGGGAGGGGTCGTGGCAACATCCTCAGGCAGCGGAGGCTGGGGGGGGATGGGGAGCCCAGAGTAGCCTGATCTGCTGATTCTCAAGAAAAACCAGGAAAACAGATTTTTACATAAAACCTTTCAATTCTCACACGTCATCAGCTAATCCAGTTCGTTTTATAACACCACGTGGATGGAAGAGCGCAGGAGGGCCTGGGTTTGCCTCTAGGTCACTAAGGAGCTCTGGACTAAAAACACTGCCAGAGGCTGGAGGAGGGAAGTCTGGGTCCCGGGTACCGGAGGGAAACCAGTGCCAGCAGCGGGGGGTGCTGTGGGGTGGTGGGTAATGAAGGCCTACTCTTTTTAAAAAATATATATTTTATTGATTTTTTTACAGAGAAGGAGGGAGAGGAATAGAGAGCTAGAAACATCGACCAGCTGCCTTCTGCACACCCTCCATTGGAGAAGTGCCCACAACCAAGGTACATGCCCTTGACTGGAATCGAACCGGGGACCTTTCAGTCTGCAGGCAGATGCTCTATCCATTGAGCCAAACCGGTTTTGGCTGAAGGCTTACTCTTGCACAAATTTTTATGCATTGGGGCTCTAGTATAGAAATATATCAAATCAACAGGTACACTTTAAATGTACACAAGGTTGCATATCAATTACATCTCAATATAAAAATCCATCTTAATTCAGTTCAATCTCATAAATGTGTATTGAACACCTACTATGTGCTTGGCATTGAATTAAATACTGCAGGGACCACACAGATGGACCAGACCCAGTGTGTCCTTTTGGAGCAGGTGTCTCTCCTCCTCTCTCCTCCTCCCTTCCCCCCACAATTAACTGTGTCACAGAGGACCATGACTTCTAAGGAAGCATCACCCACAGAAGGTTGTCCTCCAGGCCTCTATGGGCTTACTCAGCTGTTAGCTCCCCTTGATCTTGACTTAAACCTTATCCTCTACCTTGGCTTGTACAAAAAAACTAGGCACACTCAGCATGAGTCAGCTCAGCGTTAGCAGGCATGCTTGGGCTTTACTGAGGGTTTGCAACATCATGATGGAGAGGTTCTGTTCTTCAGCGCTTAGTATTTCCCCAAAACATTCCTGCTTGATGGGTTCCTCCCTAACTCTCCTCCCAGCCCCAGCCAGGAGGCTGCCCCTTCACCATTCACCCCACCGTCCTCCTCCCTCTTCCTCCCTTCCCCCTCGGAGAGATTTCTTTCCTTCCACCTGAACCCTGGGTTCCGGGAGACTCACTTCTCCTCCCACAGCACACTCATAAATTGCAGGTGTCCTCCTGAGCAAGCACGGAAAGCCCACATGTCCACAGGACTTGTTATTTTTTTATTGAGGTAAGTGCATATAGCATTCACCGCCTTAACCATTTAAAGATGCCCAACGCGGTGACTTTCAGTTCATTCACAGCGCAGTGCTACTGTCACCATGATCTAATTCCAGATTTTCATCCCCTCCAAAGGAAGCCCATCAATCAACCCCAATTTCTCCTCTATTACTTTTCTCACTTAACAAGACACCAGGGTCACCCTGGTCTAAAGGACTCTCTATTTGATGGAACTGCAATATGATTTCATAGTGTGCCTTTGTCACAGTTAACCCATGCATTTTCCCCCGTGTCCCCCTTAAATAGAGCTGGTGTGATGGCCTTTGCTCCCATGTCCTCATGCATGCTGCCCTTCATTCAAAGGCTCTCTCTCTCTCTCTCTCTCTCTCTCTCTCTCTCTCTCTCTCTCTCTCTCTCCCCCACCCATCTCTTCCCCCATTTCTTTTCTAACTCAGGTACCTTTGTTTTCCTTCTCAAGGGCCTCCTGTTGCTTCTGTCACTTGTTTCCCGACTCCACAGAGCCCAGCTGGCTCCCTCCCTGCCTCTGTGCCTTTCTTCTTGAGGCCCAGGTAGCTCTCCCTCTGAGAAACCTACTTGATTCTTCTCTTCAGTGACCTCTTGCCTTGCTGGCTCAATACACTCAGTCTTAAGGCTGGGTCCTAAAGGGAAACTGCGTGGTCAAAGGGTGTGTGTCTCCTCCAGATTAATAGAGAGCAGCATATGACTTTCCGAAAAGGGATGTACCTTTCTCTGGGTATCAGATGGTATCTTATTTCTTGTTCAAACTACTGCATACCACTTGTATATTTCACACATCTTGTAGATCTCTGTCTGTGCCAAAGCGTCACAGTCACATATTTGAGCAGATCCGGTCTGGGAAGGAAGCGGTCAGGGAGGAAGCAAGCTGTGGCCGGCTCAGGGCCCTCTGAGCTCCTCCCGAGGCAGACATGGCTGGCAGCGACCACCTGTTAATCTCATCTCCTTAGGTTTCACTGTGAGGTCCTTCCTGTTCTTGTGTTTTTAATAAATCTCTTAATTTTAGACTTACAGAAAAATGGTAAAGACAATATAGAGAGTCCCCGTGTCCCTTGTGCTCAGGTTCCCCTCCTAAAAACATCTGTGAACAGAAGTAAGCCTGCCTGGAATCCGGGGTTCAGGTGCAGAGCGTTTGACAGCGCATGGCATTTAGTCCTTGTGTCTCCTTAGTTTCCTCTTGGCTGTGCCGGTCTCAGGCTTTCTGAGCCTTGGATGACCTTTGTAAACAATTTTAAGAGAACATTTTTCTATCTTTACAGAAATACCGTGAAGACCAGATGTAGAGGTGGCCTGCCCAGGTCTATGCGAGGAGGCTTCTCAGAGAAGGCGATGCTGAGTGGGAAGGAGCCTGGGCACAGCGGCGGGTCAGAGCATCCTGCAGGAGAGATTGTACCAGGGGATGGGGCGCGGAGGGAAGGGTGTGGGGTGCAGGCTGGGCTGGTGCTGGGCCCCAGAGCTGAGCGTGTGGGACCAGGAAGGCTCCTCTGCAGGAGGGGGGTCGTTCAGGGCCTTTTAGAAGGACTCCACCCACTTTCCTGGTGGCTTGGCTCACCGTTTGTCCTGACACAGCCAAGGAAATGGCTTGTGAGGAAGAGTGGAGACACCACTCCCCAGGCCTGAGTGTGCCCCTCTTGCCTCTCTCAGAATCAAGAACCCACCTATTTCTCTCCCGTTGGCAGAGTCTGCAGCCCTGATGGCGTTAATAGCGCCAATTTTGAAACCGTATCAGGGATGACTTTAAAAAGTCATAAAAATGCACAATTTTTACTAACATTATAGTACAACTGCTAAAAATAGCCCATGAGCATTGGTTAGCTCAGCCCGATAGATATCCCACAGACTAATTTAATCGCTGGCGTAGGGCCACGCGGTCCCAGACAGGACCGGGATCAAACCGGGGGCTGCTAAATATAGACGTATAAATTTGGGTTTGTTTGGAATCATTTGAAAACCGAAAGGACACATAAGCCCGTATGCAGCGTGGCAGATTAGTCCAGAGGCCGGCTCTGTGTGCCCCCCAACCCCTCTCACCATGCACTGGGGTCTGCTCCGCTCCCAGCCCTGCTGTCAGCAGGTCGGTGGGAATAGCAGATGAGCCCTGGGCTACAGGCACAGCAGACCTCTGAAGCAGTCTGGGCTGGAAATGGAGCCCTCTCCCAGATGCTTCCTCTTGGCTGTGCCCCGGTCTCAGGCTTTCTGAGTGTCAAAGATGACTGTGCAACCTCGTAGCCCTCAAGCTCTTGGACACATGTCTTTGCCCTTTTCCATTCAGATGTGAGAACAAGTGTCTATAGATTCACCCGGAGTCAGGGGAATAAGGGGCCTATGGGCACGGTGTGTGGGAAAAGAAGATAAAGAAAACATTTCTTTGCAGCCACTGAGCACCACACATCTCTCTTCTTTGATATTTATCGCCAGAAGGTACCTCAGTGTGCCAACTCCCCTACCCAGAAGAGCTTTGCTTCCTTAGGTCGGATTCAAGGGCGTGCCGACAGGTGTGGAAAGGAGATGGGGGGGGGGCGGGAAAGAGGGAGACTCACACATCTGACCGTTTGGGCCATTGCCCCTAAAACACTGAGGAAACCAGGAGGAGTTAAGGGCTCTCGAGGACACACAGGGCCACTGAGCAGTGTCACCAGCCCTGTGGGCTTCCAAGTGGCTTTCAGGGCCTTGCAATGGGCCCTCTGCTGCCTCTCACATCCTGTACGACTGCTCCCTCCTTCCCCCAGGGTGCCCACATGCCAGCCCCTCTGCTGTGACATGCAGGAAACTCCCAACCAAGCCTTTGCCTTCCTGCCTGCCCAGGATGCTCTTCCACCAGATGTTCCCATTGTCTTTGGATGTCACATGTTCAGAGAAGTCTCTCTGAAGCCATTGTTAAAGCTGTTCTATTCAACTCCTCCCTGCTGGATCTCTGTGATAGAACTCATTACTACCTGCTAGAGATCATATATAAATCATATCATATCACATCACATCACATCACATCACATCACATCATATCATATCATATCATATCACATTATATCATATCACATCATATCTCATCATATCACATCATATCATCTTCATTCATGATATACCTCTCCACTCCAATACTCAAGGCATAAAGGGCCTATAAATCTTTGTTGAATGTGTAATGAGTTAGTTATGTCCATTCCTTATGCCCTGACTAATTTGCATGCAGATCCCATGAGGAGTTCACGCACTCACCCTTTCAGTACATTATCTGCTCTTCCCGTTGTCCTGCAGCCACACCTGTGAAGTGAATCCGGGCTGAGATGCAGCCCTGAAGGAGGCAGGCAAGACCTGGAGAAGAAGGCCAAATGGAGGAGGAACCCTGAGCTGGCGACTCCAGAGCAAGAGGAGTGGAAGGGTGAAGCAAAGGGAGAAAGCGCACAGAGAAAGCCGCGCATTCTCATCGTTTCTGAGTGTGATGGCACGTGGTCCATCTCCAAATTTAGGATGAGTCTTGGCATCTCACAACCACTTTTGGGCAGGTGGTCATGTTGTCATTGCCGTGCACATGAGAATTCCATTGTTATGTATGATGGCATGCCTGGATCATTGAAGAGCCACTTGAGCAAATAACATAAGTCTTGATTGTCATCTAATACCCTTCACTGATTCCTTCTGATGAGACCAAGAAAGTGCCAACATCAAAAATCGCAGAATGCATGTCCGAGGCTGGAAGAAAATAGTGGAGACAACAGGCAGCCATCACAAGAAACCCAGAGTCGCCAGCACTCCTGGAAGGCATGGGGGGTGCAGACACGTGAAGGACATGGGCACTGATTAATCAGAGGAGAGAAGCGGGTCTGAGCACTCCACGCGAAGAGGTGCAGGAGGGTGTGACCAGTCAACCTGCATAAGTCTTATGCAGGCACAAGGGCAAGGCACAGTTCAGCCCCTTGTCTGAGAAGCCAACAGAACTCTTTTCATGAAGATAAAGTAACAATTCTGAACGGCAAGAAAGCCTCATGTCCACATGCATTGGCAGGGGTATTTATTTCAAAAAGTTACAAAATAGTGGTGTGTTTTAGAGTCGGCGAGAGCTTGGATTTGAGGCAATACAGTAAAGTGAGTGTGAAGATCTGAGAGAATGGCATAGCACAAGGGGACAGGGACAAGTGGTGAGGGGCATCCAGGTTAGGGGGGCAGGCGTAGGGGATCGTGAGGGACTCTGGGAAGGATCAGCTCCTCTGAGATTGAACGAATGGGTTGTTTTCTGCAGCATCAATGCACTGTCAACGTGATAGCCCTCCGTACAGTTTAACTGTAAGAATTACTTTACTGCTGACATTGAGAAAAAACACATGGCGGATAGACACAACGTTGGCTCTCCAAATTACCCCAAATAAATAAATACCAGGATGTTAAAAGCACCCCCGGGGATATATAGGGAAGAGAAAAGGCCGGGGTGAGTTAACATTGTGGGCTGGGAGAGGAGGGAGCCGTCTGCCTGAATCTGCGGGGCTGTCCAGGTCATTCAGTATTTGCAAGCAGTAAATGGAATTGTCCAAATTTGTTTTCTCGTGAAAATGTCAGCTTGAGCGTTCAATGTGAGTAATTCTTTTCTTACAGCCTGGAGAAGAAGTCCTTTTTATGTTGTTGACCTCGGGATGAAGGCGGCTTTTTGCTCCTGTTCCATGTTTCCATTTTGCTGGAAGCCTTCATTGCTGCTTGCCCGGAGGGCTGACATGCATATCCAGGGGGAGGAATGAGATGTTGATGGGCTTGGTTGAAGCCAGAGCTGTCCCCCACCTGCATGGCCTTCTGGGGGTGGGTGCTCGCTCTCCCTGCCTGTTCCCAGGTGAGACCTGTGGCCCACATACAACTCTTTCTTTGAGAGACGTTTTAATTGGATGGTGCCTGAAGGGGATAGGGCTGCATAATTCTTGTTAATAAATGTCTTGTTCGGTTACCTCATGTTAATTATTCACTAAGCAAAGACAGTGGTCAGATCTTGTTTGGGCTCAAGCCTGAACTTGACTAGTGGCTTTTGTATAAGTGCTCAGTGTGCTTCGTCTTTCATCCTTCCCTCCCCTGTCCCTTCCTCTCTCCCCTCTCCTGCTTCTCCTCCCCATCCTCCTCCACCTGCTCTACTCTGCATATTTCTCTTCCAAGACTAGAACAGAGACCAACATTTAGTTGTCTGGCCCCCAAGAGAACGACCAGTCATTGAGGCTGGAAAAGATGTCGGAAATCGTAGAAGTGGGTGACTTTCTAGGAGTCTGAGTTTGCAGGATGGATGGGAAGGCCTGGGGTGGGCTTTGCCCCTCCCTCTCCGATTCAGCCACAGTGGCTGGGCTTCTTTTCCTTTCCATGTGTGCGATTTCTGTCTCTGGTTTTGTAAGGAGAAGAGGACTTGAGCCTGAAAACTGCTCATGCCAATCAGGCTTCTCATTTACAGATGAGAACCCTGGAGTCCAGAGAGGCAGAGTGACTTGCCTGAGATACACAGCTTCTAGGTGAGGGAGTGGGACCAGGAGCCGCCTCTTCCCCTCCCCTCCCATAACTCCCTGTGGCATGGATAGCCCTGGGTGGAGAGGAACTGGCTGAGAAGCAGAGGTGGGGGAGAAGGGGTGGGCAGAGAGAGGAAGGAAGGAAAACAGATGGATCTCTTGAAACACCTCTTGGGCCCTGAGAGATGGTATTGCCCAGTGGTCCCTGAAGACAACAGCATGATGGCTGTCAGCCCTGAGATCTCTCCTGTAGTTGGATGACAACAGGTGGAGCCCGTTACAGAGGCTGCAGGGCGTGTGGTGGTGAAGGGCACCCATCTCTCACTTTTACTGTAAATAAAGTTTTCTTCTCTACACTTTTGGTTTTGGGTGAGTTTTAGAAAGGGATTTATGGAAATGTACACTGATTTTACCATATTTCCCAGAGTATGAATTTAATATTTAGAGTGGAATCATACTTAGGTTTATTGACTTAGGGAAAGTTAAGTAAATCATTAGAGGTAGATAAAAATGTCCAATATATCAATTTTTTAAAGCATTGCATCTGTTGTTTTACTAAAACAGTATAAATCGCCTGGAGCAGGGTTGCCTGCCCACCTGGGCTGCTCACCTCAGTCATTACATCAGAGGGATAAAACTACCCCCTCCTTTAACTATTGAATTATTGCTAGATCTCCTCCCGTGGTGGTCAAGCCTTCCCCCATTGCATGTTCATCACATTTTATAATTCCAATTATTATACACTTTACTTCTAGAAATTATGATTGGTTCTTTTCCAGTTAGTTTTTAAATAGATTTTGTTAGTTTTAAAATAGATTTTCCTTCTTTAATCGTATTTGCAAGCCTCAGTTGTTTTAAACTATTTCAACAGTTGTGAAAACAAAGTCTTGCTTCAGAACCAAGATTCAACAAATAGGAACTTTCAGACAGAGGTGACAAATCCCCACATGCAGCTATTTACCAGGAATTTCTCAGAGTTTCTCAACACGTATTGGTAGATTCTTTCAACTGCGTGGTGCAGCAGGACGAAGAGGGCAGGTAGGAAAAGGTCTCAGAGAGCACGGTCTTTTTGGGAAAGTGGCCACTGAGAGTGCCATCCTCTCTCCACCCCCAGGAGATGTATCAGAGGGACAGCGAGTGTCTGGGGAGATTTGGGCTAATTCATGTACAAACTGGTTGAGAATATATTTTGTTTCTCTCTCCTTTTATTGGCTGTGATTGAAAATCATAAAAGTAGTGTTTACTGTTTTTTTAGAACTTCTGTAACCAACCCTGCCATCGGGAGTCCAGACAACAGAAATGGCTGTCTTGGTTCTGGGGCTGGAAGTCAGAATTCCAGGTGTTGGTGGTGCAGGTTCTTCAGTGGCTCCTGGGCACCCAGGCGCCCCCTGCCGGTGGCACCACTCTATGCTCTGCTCTGTCTGCACACCTGTCTCCCCCTAAGTCTTCATACATAGCTCTTCTCCATGTGTGTGACTGTGTCCGCATCCCCTCTTCTTCTAAGGACCTGGTCCAGGATGGCCTCATTCCAATTGCATCTGCAACAACCCTATTTCCAAATCAGGTCAGTGTTAAGATTTCATCACATCATTCTGGGGTGGGGGAGGAGGAGAGGAGGGGCACAATTGAACCCATAACATAGGGAGAGAAAGTAAAGGGGGTGGAGTTACCAAAGCATGAGAAACCCGCCTCCAGGTCTTGTGTCTGGCCCCTGCTCCTGCCTCCATAGCTGCTCTGGGTCTCACCGACTCAACAGTCTTGGTTAAAAACTTCCTTCCTCCAAGATCCTAACCTCAAACCTCCTACCTGCTTCTGTGCCCATTGTTGAAGACTCCCTCTCTCTCCCTCACCCCAATGTCATGCTCTGGTCCAGGATGTCCCACTCACCTGCTCACCTTCCCTCCCAGCCCCCACCTTCCCTACTGGGTGTGCAGACAGCCACAGCCTGATCCTCTCCTCTCCCAACAGCACACCTATCTTGCCTCTCCAGCCTCATTCCCAGCCCACACTGAGCCTCATGTGGGCAGAAGGCTCACCCTGGCGTTCCCTTCCTCCTGACCTCCTGGGTCACACCACCGGCTGCATGCTGAGCCCGGCCAGCTGCTCAAGGACCCACTTCCGGGCAGGGAGCTGGGATCCCGGAGCCAGTGCTGGAGAGAGAAAGCTCTCACCTCAGAGGATCTGGGCTGCCCACGGCTTCCTTCAGGGCTCTGTGACAATGCTATACATTCCCCAGAGCACAGGGGTTGGTGCTGGGAGGGGAAGGAAGCTCTGGCAGACATTGGATGGCAGGGGATCTCTGACAGGAGTGTATGAGATTCAGATGAGGACCAGCATTCAAACCTCCTCTCTGAGTAATCGATCCCTTGTGTTTCTGCCAAGTCATTGGCAGAATGCAAGCCTAGTACGTTAGAGAAAACACACCAGCTTTTAGCTCCGGGTAAGCCAGGAGCACCGACTGGTCCACTCAGACAGCATGTCCCTGCGGAGATGTCTCCCAGAAGGGGAAAGCCATAGGATGGGGGGGCTGTGGGCTGAGCACTGGGATCCGGGACATCCACTTCACCTTTGTTCGTTTCTGCTTGCTTACCGGCAAAACAAAAGGGCGAGCCAGCCAACAAAAGACCCTCTCTGCCTTAACATTCTGATGACAAAACAGTTAACCATAATCTTCTAAAGTGCAGTGGAGCATCAAACCTATTGAATATCTATCCCCCAATTCAATATTTATGTATTTTTGTTGCCAGAAAAAAGTCTGGGGAGTTTTTCTTTCTGTAATGACACTCACTCTACCCCAATCCAGGAGAGAAACAAACCTACAAGTTAGGTACAGAAAATTAAAACACACACACACACACACACACACACACACACACACAAAACCTGTAGGAATCTGGAGACAAAGATATCAAACTATAAAATTCACGTGTTTATTTGCCCCCCTAAATACACGAGCCAGTCTAATTTTTTTTTTCATCTGAACATGTTGTCCAGATATATCCTGATCTATTTTCTCCCGGGGAATGCAGCCAAAAGCTTCTTCCTCCCGGAAAGCAATTCTCAAGATCAAAACCAACTTTTTTTTTTTTTTTTAAATGATTCGATGTTGGACAAAGCACTTTGTTTGCTTGTTTTTTTTTTTTTTTTTTTTTTTTTTTTTTAATATTTTTAATTACAGAGAGGAAGTGAGAGGGAGAGAGAATAAAAATATCAGTGATGAGAGAGAATCATTAATGGGTTGCTTCCTGCATGTCCTGCTGGGGATGGAGCCCACAACCCTGGCATCTGCCCTTGACCAGAATCGAACCTGGGATCCTTCAGTCCAAAGGTCGATGCTCTATCCACTGAGCCAGACTGGCTAGGGAGGATGAAGCATTTTGAATGCTGCAAAACCCCCTTCAGACATGATGTTGTTCTTCTCATTAGCCTACTTAGTGGGTTAAAAGTTGGAATCAGGTTTTTGAAGATTCCACACAACTGTCGTGTGGGTAGGGCCATTCAAACCAGGGTTTTGTACAGTATATTCAATACATCACAGAGTCTCTCCTAAGAGAAATTATTTGCTCTGAAAAGTTATTGTATCTTGTTTAAGACACAGTAGAGGTGTGCATCCACTAATAATTCGGCCCGACGCTTGTGTGGCCAGTGTGGGATGTGGGGATCTGGTGGCGGTGGGGATACCGATGGGCTGGCTGGTTGCTGTGGACGTTCACTGGTCACACCCTCAGCTTCCCTTTCTCTCCCTCTCCCTTCCACATGGAGCCCGGGGTTCCTTTGGGAAACCGCCCGCCTGCAGTGCGTGGCTGCCCAGGGTGTCTTTGGAGCTCCAGGGCTGTGTGCTGCTTGGAGCAAGCCAGTCCGGGAAACCCCATTGCCTTCACCTCAGCCCTCAGCTTTCCACTGCCCACAGGTCTGGGTCGGGTGCTGGTCCTGGTAAAACCAGTGGTTCCATGGGACGTGGCTCTCTGTGAATGTGAACGAGGAAGCTGAAAGGCTGTGCCGGAAGCATGCCTACGGGTGAATTCCATCTGGGAAAAAGGAGAAAATGAGTGAATGCAGAGGAATATTTTGGAGTGGTGGGGAGGTGGAAGGAGGGAGAGTGGGGGCAGGGAGGAACAGATCCTATATAATAAAAGGCTAATATGCAAATTGACTGAACGGTTGAATGACTGGTTGCTATGATGCACACTGACCATCAGGGGGCAGATGCTCAACGTAGAAACTTCCCCCTGTTCAACAGTGCACTCCCACAGGGGGTGTGCCACTCAGTCAGAATCCCTGAGCAGGGCTTACAGCTGGCAAGCACAGTGGTGGTGGTGGGAACCTCTCCCGCCTCCACAGCAGTGCTAAGGATGTCTGACTGATGGCTCCTGGACTGGGAGAGGGCACAAACCAGGCTGAGGGACACCGCCCCTCCATGTACAAATTTAGTGCACTGGGCCTCTAGTAGTAAACATAAACAAGTAAACGTGGTTAGTATGCAAGGAAGTTAAAAAGGGTTTTGGGAGGGCTAGTAGAGGGGTAAGAACCTACCTGTGTTCAGAGAGGCAGGGAAGCCTGTGCAGTAGACCCACCCTGGAAGCTGGGAACAAAGCCAAAGGGATTTCCCACGAATGTGGGAGTTTCCCATGTATCTTTGCTGCAGACTTCCACGTGCATCAAATAGGCACACGTCGGTATCTTGTGTTGTGATCCCATGGCCTGCTCCCCTCACTGCCTTCCTGGCCTCCTGTACCACAGACCTAGTGTGTGTCCTGCTCACTTCCAAGGATCCAGGCTGGCTAGACCACAGAGGCGGATGTGAACAAAAGAGAGAAATGCCTCTGATGCACCCAGACAGTGTCTGCTGGGGGAGCGGGAGGGGCGCTCCCCTTGCCACCTCCCTTCCTGCCAAGGAATGTGTCTGGGACGGAGGACCAGCTGTGTGCAGGGTGCTCTGGGCCTGGCCTCCGCTGGTGCTGCTGCCGGAGGTCAAGGGAAGTTGGAAAAGAGATGGAATGAGGCGGAATGGTGGGGAAGTATGAAAGGAATTGGGGCGATTCCTCCTTGAGAGGAGGCGGAGGCGGACCATGGCACAGTAGTTTGATTTTGAGGAAGACCCTCTCCTTTCTGGGCCTTCGTGTGCTCATCTGGAAAATGAAGCTGATGAATTCTACGAGCCACACCATCACTCTCAACCCCAAGCTCTGTGATTCTACTATAGGAATCGTTCTCACATGCGTGAAAAAAGTTTACACACAAAGTGGTGGCTGCTTCTGACTTCATTGCATAGAAGAAAATATGAGCTCTGAGGTAAAGTTTCCAGACCTTGGAGTTGCTTTTTTAAAAAGTATATATTTTATTGATTTTTTTTTTTTTTTTTTTTTTTTTTTTTACAGAGAGGAAGAGAGAGGAATAGAGTTAGAAACATCAATGATAGAGAAACATCAATCAGCTGCCTCCTGCACAACCCTTACAATCAAGGTGCAAGCCCTTGACCAGAATCGAACCTGAGACCCTTCAGTCCGCAGGTTGATGCTCAAACTGGTTATGGTGGAGTTGCTTTGACTATAGGAGAAAACCAGGGCATTTATTATAGAATACTTTGAAAAACCCACTCCCTAAAAATGTGAACTTGAATTGCATGGAGATGAGTATGTTAGCAGGTAAGGACCCTGTCCCAAGGTCTTAAGCATGGCTTTTTAAACATGCTCACTGTGCATTGTTAACAATCTAGTCGTGAACACCCTTAAAAGAGGGGGTGACTTTCAAGCTGAGCAAGTGGGGTTCATGATGCGGAGAAGAGCAAAGAGCAGAATTTGGGAGAATTAGGTAACTTGTTTTTTGTTAATCCTCACCTGAGGGTATTTTTCCATTGCTTTTTAGAGAGAGTGGGAGGGAAGGAGATATACACACACAGAGAGAGAAACATTGATGTGCGAGAGACACATGGATTGGCTGCCTTCTGCAAGGCCTGACCAAGGTCAGGGATCAAGCCTGCAACCGAGGTACATACCCTTGACCAGAATGGAATCCAGGACCCTTCAGTCCGTAGTCCTACACTCTAGCCATTGAGCCAAGCCGGCTAGGGCTGGGTAACTGTGTGTGTGTGTGTGTGTGTGTGTGTGTGTGTGTGTGAGTGTGCGTGTGTATTAAGACAATGCTCTAAGTTGGAGGAGTGTGGTAGAAAGTCTAATGGCTTCCCAAGTTGTCCAGGTCCTAAGGGCAGGCACCTGCAACTGTACTTCACACGGCTAGAGAGATGGTGTGATGGACCATTTCACGAGCTCTGTGAGGAGAAGTTTAAAGACTCAGGCGAGCCCAGCTGAATGACAAGGGCCCTTAAAAGATGGCCATCAGAGGCGCTCTGACATAATGATCTGAGAGCCAGGCTTGGAGGCTCAGATCACAGGTGGAGCCCCGGAGTCTGCGTCCTGGGGAGAGCATGGAGCCAGGCCTGCCACCACCTGCCTCAGGGGCGGAGCATGACGGCCACAGGGGTCTCTGGGGGGTGACACTACGGGCTTTTAGAGAGATTTGTTACCACAGCACAATGCTACTTGTGCAGACGAATACCGTGTACACCTCACTTGGTGGTTTAAAAAAAATATTTTTTATAATATATATATAATATTGATATATGTATTATATATTTATAAATGATTTTATAATTTATATATAAATATATTTATAATTTATATAAAATTTATAATAATTTTATAATTTATATATATAAATATATTTATAATTTATAAATAATATATATATATTATTCCTTTCTTCCTCCCTTCCTCCCTTTCTCTCTTCCTTGCTCCCTTCCTTCCTTCCTCCCTCCCTTTCATTTTTCCTTATTTATTTATTCATCTTTGAAGCTGGGTATTTGCAGTCAGTGAATCATGGATAGATGGACATTGAACTAACGATTATTTATTTAGCACCACCATGTGCACGCACTGTTCACGCAGTGCAGGTGCATGCTGGGTGAATGGGAGGGGAGGCCATGAAGAAGCAGAGACATTTCTGAGAGTGAAACGTGCTGTGCATGTTGCAGGGGGACTGAGGTGGGCTGCTGACTTAGTACATTGCTTCTGGAAGGCATACGGATCCTCAGAGGGCCTGCAGTACCATCAGGAACTGTCTGGGGCAGAGAGGTCAAGGCCGAGGGAGCCAGGAGTCAGCCGTCCCCAGACAACAATCTGTTGGACATATTTCAGGAGCAGAAAATGAGCCACCAAAGCAGGAGGAACCAGCTGAGTGTGGTAACCAAGCTGGGGAAGGAACCCCGAGGGTGGGATGGATGGTATTTTCAGGGACAGGCTTGTTGGGAGAAGTCATTTGCTTGGATGGCAGTGGCCTTCCCCTCTAGCGCTTGACGCAGACCTGCTCCCCTGGGTTGGCCTGTCCGCAGCCAGAGCAGCAGGGTCTGCACGTGGGCTCCTCCAGAGCCATCCCACTTTCCGGGAGTCTGCGGGGCTCACTGCCCAGGCGGGGCCTGGAACACACTCTCCATCCTGCTTCCTCTGGCTTTCTCCTCCGGAGAAGCATGGCCGTGAGGCAGGGTGATGCCGTGTGGGGAGGGCGTGGGGAGGATGAAACGGGATAATGTGGGTGAGCTGGGAGCTGCGTCCCTGCAGCTGGCACCCAGAACGCGCCAGTGCAGGCTCTCTCTCTCCTCTCCCTGAGCGAAGGGCAGAGAAGAGACGCCTCCCATCCCCAACCAGTCCCGTGAAAGCGATGAAATCGAAGGGAGCCATAGCAACCTGCAGCTATGGTGACTTTCAAACCCCAGGCCTGGCCTCTTCCCACCGAAAAGAAGAGAAACACTGTCCTTATCCGATGCCCAGAATAGCTGCTCCCAGCTTCTCTCTCAGGTGTCTCTTCCCAGACGTGGGCCGGGCCACCAGGGCGCCCAGCACCCCTAGCTCTGCAACCAGCAGCCTCTGTCCCAGGGAGGGTGCGTTTCCTGGAAGTTGTGCGGAGGTGACAGCGGGCCTGGTTTTTTTTTTTTTTTTTTTTTTTTTTTTTTACACACATGGGATCTGTGCTGGATTCTGCACGTTGGCCACTGGAGTGAATACTTCTCCACAGTTGAGTATTTTCCTGCTTCCACTTGGACTGCAAGAAGTTAAAATTATTTTTAGAAGCTATGTTGCCCGGAGCGAGTGGAATTCCAACAGCAACTCCTCTCAGTTTGTTGCTCTGGGTCTCATTTTGCCAAACCACAGCCCCCTCCGCTCCCATCCCTCCCCTCGAGCTCTGAGATGTCCGGGCAGCACCCCTTCCTGGCTGCCGAGCCCGGTGCTGGGTGATGGCCGTTCGTGGCTGCTGCTCCGTTTGGCGCCTTCCTGCTGTATGTGGTCATTTGCCTGTGCAGACATCAGCCACTGCTTGTCATGCATGAGGTGAGCCACTGTGTGGTGGACGAGCCCTAAGCATGAGGACTGACATCTGCCAAGAGTGTGGCTTTGCCATTCACCACATCCCCCCACGCCTTGGGAATGGAGAGAGGGCCAGTTAGCCTCAGCCGAATCAAGACCGTGTGAGAATAAAAATCTGAGCTGTGAAAAGACCAAGTGCTGTGGGAAGAGAAGGTGCTCCTGGCCACAGGGACATCAGTGCGAGAAGGTTCTTAGCACTCGGTTCCAGCAGCTCGCAGGAGCCAGAAACAGAAGGGGGAAGCTCGGAGAGGCACAGGCTGGGGTTGGTGGAAGGGGACGGAGAGGGGCAGCAGAGACTTTGAGATCTCTCGACATCTCTGTCCTGGAGTGGGGGTGGGGCTGGGAGCTGTTGTGGGGGCTGGCACAGAGCACTGCCCCCTCCTCTGTCCAGCCAGCCGGCCTGGGAAACTACTTCTGCCCTGCCCGGGGCCAGGCAGCCTGGGAGCCCCAAGGGTCTCAGACAGGGGAACTGGCCTCCTCCCTATTGCCTCCATCCTTCCGTGTCCCTGTAGGAAACGTCGGACAGTGAAAGGGAGTTTCGACCATCTTAGCAGAGTGCATCCAGGTTTCTGTGTTCAGAGAAGACAAGAGCCAAGGATGAGGCCATCCCTGTGACGGGTGGCCAGACCCTGAGACGGCACGAACCTGTCCTGCTCCGCATCTGACAAAGGCGTGGCCGGTGCTGGGCCCTCCCGAAAAGGAAGCATGGCCTGGGTGAGAGAGTAGTTGGCCTGGGCTGTGGGCCAGAGAAACGTGGTGGAAGAATCGAGTCCTTCAGAATTTCAGCTTCTAGTCTGCAAATCAGGCAGCGGAAGCCTTTTGTCCAAGTTCATGTCCATGGTTAGTGACAAACGTCCTGGGCTCCTGACGGCCAGGCACAGTGCTCATGGAGAATGAGAGCGCAGGAAGGAAGAGCCTCGTCCCCTTCACAGCTGGGGCTGTGGCAGCCACAGAAACACAGCTGGGCCTGCGGGCCTCAGGAGGTCTGGCTGGCAGCTAAAACCCAGGACGCTGAGTTCACGCTGGATGGCAGATCAACGTGAAGAAATGCTTCATGTAAGTAAATTCCACACCTGTGTGTTGGGACATACTTACGCTAGACATGTACTCACTGTCGATCTGAAATTCTGTATTTACATTAGCTAAGCCTGACAACCCTGCAAAGGAAGACCTGCACACGGACCATGTTTATCAGGCTGAATGGGTGGGCTTGTCCCGGCCTGGCACAGACAGAGGCAGGTTGGAGTGCTTGCCAGCTCTTAGGACGCAGCTACATCAGCCGCAGGGCCAAAGTCTCGCCACAAAACCAGCCCAGTCCCATCGCTTCCTCATGGCCAGATGCTCGCTCGCCCTGGTAGACATAATACGGAGCGGTTTGTTTGGCAGAACTGCTTGCTGTCCTCTGGCATCTGGCATCTGGCGTCCGTGGCTCTCGGTTCATCCTGTCCTGGGGCCGGATCTCCAGCTCTGTTCTCGGATCCACGTCGACCCCATGCCCCTCTCCCCTCCTTCTCCAGCGGGGTCGGGCACTTGCTACCAGAATTTTCAAGGATTCAGCCGCAGCCTGAACGTGCTTCGAATTTTGTTCATTTTTTGGCCCGAGATGCTTGCGGCCAAAACAAGTTGTTTTACTTCAGTCTGCTGATAAAGCTCAGGCCGTGCAGATGTCTTTTCTTGCTCTCTGTTTGCAGGAAGCCCAGCGAGGGAATCACGTTTTTTTTTGTTCTCGCTCAGAGCACAGTGAACGGACATAAATCCTGTCTATGGAGTAACAGTCTGACCCTGTTAAGGAGATGGATGGAGAACAGCGCTTTCAAAAGCATGGAGGCTCTGAGCAGGTTAGGGCTTCTTCTGAGAAAAGGTGCATTCACTGATTTGATTATTCATTCATTCAACTCACTTCCCTCAAGGAGAGGTGAGCAGCGGAGGGATGAGTAGCGGGAACGTCGCCGCTCTGGTCAGCCTACCTGGGTCTTGGCTTTGCTGCCCCTTCGCTGAGCAGGTTTGGAAAAGCTGCTTTGTCTCTCTGCCACTCCAGCTCCTCCTCAGCAAAACAGGATTCATATCAGTACTGACTGCATGGGGTTGTTGTGACAATGAAATGAAGATTCCTATAACTGCCTGAGAGCAATGCCTGACATGTAGCAAGTCCTTCATAAACGTGAGCTTTCACAGTGGAGGTGACTTGACTCTGGAAAGGGAAGGTCCTGTCTCAGGAAGTAAAAGGCAGAGTTATTGTTTGGCAGAGCAGGTTCTGAGTCACGGCTGGGGGGCCTTGTCCTGTGCCTCAAGCTGTCAGGATCATCTCGCTCCCCTGGCCGGCACTCGGTCTAGCATTTGGCCCTGGCTCAGCATCCTGGCTAATGAGGTACAAATAAATACCTTCCCGCTGAGACTTCTGGAAAATCTTGTTTTCCTTATTAAAAACAAGAGAGAGGATGACCTTTGGGCCTGGAATGTGATTACGGTGCTTGGAGGTGCAGCAGCCATCTTGTGACTCTGAGGTCACAGCACAGTGACAAAGGACAACAAGGAAAGAGTAATAAAAAGAAAAAACCCAGGCCTCTAAGGGTATATTCAAGTGACTTTATCACATCACTTACAACTGGACTTCTCGGTAAGTGAGGAAAATGAACAGTGTTTAAGCCACAGTAATAATACTTTCTATCACTGGCAGCTAAATGGATTTTTCATTGATTCAGCCATATTAACAAAAATGGAGTCTCTGTTTTCAAATAAATCATAGCCAGATGCAGGAAAAAAAAAATACAATGTATCCTGGGACAATAAGATGAACAAGCAAAGAAGGGGAGCTGCCTGTGCACACAGGACAGGAACACCTATTGGAGGATGGCGTATCTATCTATTGCAATATATAAAAGCCTAATATGAAAAGTGTCCCCTTGGGAGTTTGACTGACTGGGAGTTCAATTGTTCACTATGATGTGTGGTAACCACCAGGGGGCAGTGTGGAATGAAGGGAGGCCTGGCTGGCAGCTGGCAACCGCTAGCATGCACAAATTTCGTGCACTGGGCCTCTAGTTGGATTATAACGACAGCTCTGCCCTCTATGGCAGACTCTTGACCCCCATGCACAGACCTGTTGCACATTCCCTGGTTCTCAGCCAGACCACCCTTCTATAGAAAGGATAGTCCCCCACATAATGACAGATGATGGTCATGCAACCTTTGCACTAACCAGGTTGAGGTTGAGGCAGCTCGGTCTCCCTCATTTCCCACTCTCAGGATGCTGGCCTTTATGCATGGCGTGGATCTTGCTGCGTCACTCCTTTACCACTTGCATGAAGCCTGCCTATCTGCTGGCTGTCCCTGATATAACCAGAAATAGATATTTGGTTTCTGCCCCTTGTTCAGGACACAGAGCTCCTAACTCCCTTGGACTTTTCTGGGAGTGTCTTTTCTTCCAATGAGGTGACTCTTCGTGAGCTCCTGAATATCTTCAGGATGGTGACTGGTCCCCTGAGAGACCAGGCCGTGAGTTTCAGGCCACCTCCCATCCTCTGGGGAGGGAGGAGGATGGAGAGTCAGCTAATAACTGACCATGTCTTCCTGATGAAACCGACATAAAAATCCCTAAACAGGGGCCCCAAGAGCTTTTGGGCTGGTGGACACATCCATGTGCGGTAGCCCAACCTTATGGGGCAGAAACACCTGTACTCGGACCCTCCCAGACCTCACTCTGGCACCTTTTCACCTCACTATCTCCCTGAGTTCTCTGAGTCATTCTAGCAAATTATCAAGCCTGAGGAAGGGGTCCTGGAACCCTTACTTCTAGCCAGGTGGTTGGAAGTTGAAGTGGCACCCTGGGCCTCGATGCGAGGGCAGTTTCCTGGAACTTTGGGGTTTGCTCGAACTCTGAGTAGGGTCAGAATAGAATTGGCTTGCTGGATACCCAGTGGTGCCTGGGGAGAATTGGTCAGTGAGAGGAAATCCCTTACTCATTCGATGTCGGGGTATTATGAGTAGAGAAGAGACACAAGTTTCTCAGTTTTCCATCTTTATTTATTTGTAACCTGCTAACTGCAGCCCCCTGCCTTGCTGGGGAGTCATCTGTGTTTGGATTGGTTGACCATGGAGGACAAAAGGATTGTAGACAGGAAAGGGATGGGCTGGAGGTTGAGCCTCACACAAAGCCTGCTGGTGTCAGGGCTGGGAGAGGAGGAGCGGGAGAGGACTTGCCCAGGAGTGGACACGCTCAGGAAAGGGCACACCAAGGAGAGGAGGAAGGGGCTGTATCTGACAATGGTGGAATGGCCTAGGGGCACTGCCAGTGAGGAGCTCAGAATGGGGGGGGGGGGGCGCGAGGGGGGCACTTGGGCCCAGAGAGCCACCTGAGTTCCTGAAACAGGAATATGGGATTGTGGGAGACCTTTTTGGCAGATATGGGCAGGCTAGGTGGAAATAGTACTGAGAAAAGATGTGCAGTCAGGGAAAGAAGAATATCCAGAACCATTTTAGAGGGTTAATTGGCTCCTTGAAGTCTGAAGTGGACACGAGATACCTGAGTCAGTGTGGGTTCCACTTTGCTGGCTTCCACCTAAGTCTTGCTGACAGAATTCATCAGTGAGTTTCTGCTCAAACAGCAGATTGAAAAGTGTAACCATCGGCCAGGTAATGTCTTCATGGCACAATTTATTTCCTCCCTCAACCAGGAAGTGATTTCTGTATCTTAGAGGACATAGCCTGGGAGAGGGTTTCTCTCGGCTAAGTTGGCCTGTCTCTATTAAGAGAAAATCAATTCAAATAAAAGAGTTAGAGCCTTAGCTGGGTATCACAGTTGGATGGAATGTTATCTTACACCAAAAGGTTGAGGGTTGAATCCAGGTCAGGGCATATATCTAGGTTTCAGGTTGGATCCCTGGTCGGATAGGTACAGAAAGCAACTGTCTGATATCTCTCTCTCTCTCTCTCTCTCTCTCTCTCTCTCTCTCTCTCTCTCTCTCTCTCTTTTTCTTTCTTTCTCTCTCTCTCTCTCTCTCTCTCTCTCTCTCTCTCTCTCTCTCAAATCAATAAAAACATATCCTCATGTGAGAATAAAAAACAGATGTTAGGTAGTATGACAGTTTCTATGAGAATTTTTAAACTGATTTAGAGCGTTACATGCATTAATTCTGGGAGGTTAGTACTATTGAGAGTCCTAGTTTACAGATGAGAAAGCTGAGGCTCAAGGGGGTAAGGATCACAGGTTAGGAAAGAATCAAGCAGCTGCTGAGTGGGGGGCAGCATCTGGACCCCAGCTGTAGCACCTGGGATCTTAAAGCACTGCAAGCATGTCAAACTCAAAGGCTAACTCGGCCCAAATAAACGAATGTAGCCAGAGGGCCGGGAGTTTGACATGTGTGCACTGCACTGTGCTGCTTCTCATGTTTTAGGTCAAATGACTGGAATTGTAAGACCAAGCCTCCAGGGTATAGGACAGCCACTTCATAGTCTGGAGGTTGTGCAGAGATGAAACGGAACATTCCATGGAGAATGTCTGTCCTCTTCACATGTGCTTGCTGGTGCAGTGCTGGATTCCAGCTCTGAGTTTCTACCTCGGGAGTCTGCTCTGGAGAAGTGAGCTGGAGTCCCAGGGTGACCTCGTCCCAGGAGGGGTGCCTGCTAGGAGCACCTGGAGCCTAGAGGGAGGAGCTGTGCAGCTCCCTCACCAAGGAGCATTGGGGGGTGGGGGGAGGGAGGGGGGCGCAAAACCCTAGAAGGGCACATAGCACTTATGAGAATTTTCTAAAACAAAGGCATGTTATGATCTGACTGACACTTAAGCTTTATGCCTGTGAATGTCAGTCATGTTTCAAAAGCACTGATTTTCACATTCAAATTAGCTTTGAAATTTCTAGAGTCAACAGAGGATTGTCTTATGAGAGATAAGGGAATAGCTGCATCTGTGAGGGAAGGGATGGGTACTGCTCATTGCAGGGCAGGGCAGGGCAGGGCCTGTGGCCAAGGCCAGTCTGAAGACGCATCACGCCCTCCTGTGAAAGGCCCAGAGACCCCACTGCATTTGCAGCTGATCTTGCTCAGGTCAGTGAGTGTCAGCTAAGTGAGGATGAGCTGCAGGGGAAGTCAGGGTTACGCGGGGAGCACTCTCACTCCGTTAGGGATAACTATGAACTTGCACACCTGGGAGGAAGGGCCTGGTGCTTTACGTTACACTCAGAGGACCCAGAAGTCCTTGTTCCCTGTGCCCAGAGCTTGTGGCCATTGTAAATGTGGGCCAATAGTCAGCAGAGGGTCAGGAGGGTTTTGTTAATGAAATAAGTAGCTTCACTCAAAATCTACCCCCACAAGGCTGTGTACAGATTCCTTTCACTGATGAATTCCTTGTCCACTCCTGGGCAAGTCCTCTCCCGTTCCTCCCGCTCCACAAAAAAGAAAAATTGGATGGAAAGAAAACCCAAAGAATATCTACATGGTCAGAAGGACAGAGCAAGGGGGCTTGGGGCTCCCAGTTCAACGTCAGGCTGAACACACCCCAACTCTTTGATGAGGAGCACGTTCAAAATCTGCAAATTACCCAAAGCAGGAATCATTCCCATTCACTTCCCTGGAGCCAACGCAGCAGGCATGGGCTCTATTCCCCAGATTTAAATGAAATAAGCAATGGGCCCTCCTGTCTGTGCGACAAGACCTTCTTCATGTTAGCAAGAGCAGAGGTCTCACCTCCCTCCTCTCCCGCCTTCACCGCAGGCTTCCGAGGCTTCACACGGAGCAGTGTTGGCCCGATCGCCATGGATGCTGGCCTTTTCTTGCTGCCGTTGAGATGCTTGTTATTCGATGGTTCAGCATGTTTCCGAGAATCCCTGCTGAACTGGGACTCAGTGCGTAGACGTCAGCTCCCCAGCCTGCACCAGGCAGCTGTTCGGGGAGGTGCTCCTCGAGTTCCTAGGCTCACGCTCCTCTGAGCATTGGCCTGAGGATAGGAGCTGTGCTAAAAGAACACATTTAAAAAAATATATATATTTTATTGTTTTTTTTACAGAGAGGAAGAGAGAGGGATAGAGAATTAGAAACATCAATTAGAGAGAAACATTGATCAGCTGCCTCTTGCACACCTCCTACTGGGGATGTGCCTGCAACCAAGGTACATGCCCCTGACCGGAATGGAACCTGGGACCTTTCAGTCCACAGGCCAATGCTCTATCCACTGAGCCATACCGGTTTTGGCAAGAACACATTTTTTAAAAAGGGAAGAACTCACAACTACCAAAGAAGCATAAAGTGAATGTGCTTCAAGGGTTTCACTGGTCTCACTAATGAACGGAGGAGCCAGGAAGACGGCAGCATCAGTACAAAGGAGAAAAGAAAGAGCACAGGAGCATTAGCCCGGAGAAACACGGCAGTGAGTGTGTAACGGGAGCAAGACTGGCCCTATCCACAGATGACGATCAGCTGCATCTTATGCAGACAACACCGCTTGTGCTTCAGGTCGAGTCACGTGCATCACAGACCGAGCGGGACAATGACAAGATCCTGGCAAAGTGGGTAGCGCAGAAGGGCTGCCTGGTGTTTGCTTGAAGGACACGCGTGGAATGTTTTTCACGCATTGCAAAGTCTCTCACAGTTTTTCCTGACTGCTGACTATGCCAACATGTGGGATTCAGGCAGAAACTGAGCAACTAGGTAATTCTCAGGGACTGAAGTCTGTGGCTGTGGTAAACGGGATCAGATGGTTAAGGAGGGACCTGAGTGTGATTAGAGGAAATCTTGGCAGAGGGGTCTCCGGGGGCAGTAGAGGTGTTCAGAAAGTGCAGTCCTTGACCTGGGGCAAGTAAGAAGCCAATTTTGATGTGAAAAGGTCAGGAATCCTGTACTTTTCATAGAATAATTTCAGGTTTGCCTTCATAAAAACTCGCCAAGGAAGAAAAGCAAAAAACAACACTCGGTAGACTAGTTAGGTGTTGAGTTCCTAAATGGGGGCTGATTTCTGTCCGATTTTCTTAAATTTTCATTATTTAATGCTGCTTGCATTTGTTTATCCCTCCTTGTGTCTAGTGCTCTCTCCTGCACCCTCATTCCTCCTGGTGTCTAGTGCTCTCACCTTCATCATCATCCCTCCTGGTGTCTAGTGCTCTCACTTCCACCCTCATCCCCCCTGGTGTCTAGTGCTCTCTCTTCCACCGTTATTCCTCCCGGTGTCTAGTGCTCTCACCTCCATCATCATCCCTCCTGGTGTCTAGTGCTCTCACCTCCATCATCATCCCTCCTGGTGTCTAGTGCTCTCACCTCCACCATCATCCCTTCTGGTGCCAGCCCCTTCCTGCACTTTATTTGCTCCCATGGATCAGTTTCTTAGAGAACAGTCACAGCTCACGGATCTCACAAGCAGCTAAGCCACGGCTTGTAAAAAAGTGCTAGAAATCTCCCTGTGTCTATAGAAATAATCGTAAGCATTTTCCCTTGAACATTTTATTTACGTTTTTAATTTTGAAATAATTTTAGATTTGCCCGACGTTTGTGAGAATAGTACAGATAGTTCCTGTGTACAGCTCACCCAGTTTCTTGTATTTATCTGATATATTTGTCAAAACCAAGAAACATGAGTATTAACGGAACTGCAGACTTTATTTAGATTTCAGCTATTTTCCCATAATGTTCTCTTTCTATTCCAGGATCCCATTTGGGTTCCACACTGCCGTTGGTCTCCTCAGGCTCCTGTGGCCCACAATTCGCAGTCATTCCTTGTTTTATTGACTCTGACAGTTTGAAGGGTACTGACTATTTGTTGAATTTCCCACCATTGGGGATTGTCTGATGGGTTCCCATGATTTGATTGCGTTTATGGGATTTTGGAAAGAAAGCTGTGGATATGAAGCGGCCTCCTCATCACATCATATGGAGGGAACATGACGTCACTGGGGAGGGGGCAAAGGGAAATTCATCACCTGGCTCAGGTGTTTTGCCAGGTTCCTCCACTGTAAAGTCACTATCTTCCCCTTTCTTCTTTATTTATTTTGTATTTGATAATTAAATCACAATGTGATCTGTAATGTCCACCTCTCTGGAATGGGTTAGAGTCTAACCATTAGACAATTGCTTTTTTCTTTTTTTTTTCCATAAAAAGTTCTAAATACGCCACTAATAAAAGCATCTGACCTAAAGTTTTTCTGGAAATAATTAAATAAAATCTCGCCCCAAATCTCTCTGCTTACTTATTAAAGTCGCCTACATTTACTAAAGTCTTCTGAAGTCAGAAATTTTGGTAATTATAAGAAGCAAAATGATCAATTTCATTGAGGTTTTGAAACTGATCAGTGTTTCTATTCTTGTATATTTGAAATTTTTTCTCTGATTTTTAATACAGATGCGCATTTTCTTTACATGAGTAGAATAGCAATGCTTCATGTTTTGTGTCAGGTTGTTTCATGTGTGGAGGGAATGGGACGGCACTCCAGACTGACCAAGCCTGGGCCAATCCGGAGTGTAAAGGCCCAGATCTGGGAATGAATGAGGTGCACACTGGAATAGAGAGGTATAGACACCCCGAACAAAACACATTGGAGCCCAGGGGCTGATCCCAGCATTTGCATCAGGTCTAGGAGATGGTGAGCTGTTGACTCATAAGACTTCCCTTAGACCAAGCATGTCAAACTTCCGGCCTGAGGGCCGCACGTGGCCCACAATTAGTATTTTTGCTGCCCAGCCAATATAACATTGTGTAAGAAACGTTTTAATAAAAACCTCATAACTTAATTTTTACAATATCCTGTTATACATAATTATTAATAACGAACTACAAGGTTCGCTAATGACTATAATCATGTTGCATTGATTTCCCTTTGGTGCCTTACGTGCAGGTGCACCATTTCTCTCCACTAATACGGGCAGCGAATATTTTAGCAGCCGACGGCCATGTCATTAGTCTTGGACTGGCTTGTTTGGTATGTGCAATGGCAAATAATTTGCTTTTGGAGAACAAGAAAAACAGGTTTATTTGTGTTAACGTTTATTAATTTGTGCAGTTATTCAGTGCCTGGTAAGTTAATGTCCAAGAAAAAAATAATTTGTATTAAAATGTTCTATTATTTTATGTTAACAATGACTTATTTATTTCAGACTTTTGTATTCAGCATGTCTCTATGGAAATAAACCTACATTTCTATGAAAACTGAAGCTTTCGTCTTTTTGTGGCCACATACGCTTCAACCTTATTTATTTGACCTTTTAGCCTTTGAGCCTGACATGCTGGCCTAGAGGCTCTTTCTGTCCTTCTGTCCAATGTTTGGCTTGAGAGTGAACAGGGAACATCGCACCCTACAGAGAGTGCAGAATATGCCTCCCCCGCCCCCCCCACCCCCACCCCCCAACTATTTTCTGCTACATCACACAGGCTTGGCTATGCCAGCCGCAAAGGACTTCCCACCAGTGTGAGAATTAGTGCCACTTTGCATCACTATACCAATGGGAGTAAGTCATTTTGGAAGTCTGGGGCAGGAAAAGTCATGGAATATCATCCTGTGGGACCTCTGACTCAAAGCTGTCTCCCACTCCCCTCACTTTAAGAAAACCAGTGGTTGGTTAAGCAAGACAAAAAGACTCATCCAAGAGCGCAGAAAACCAATGGGGCTCCTGGACTTGGAATCCCGATTTCTTTCCTCCCTCGGGAGTGTCCATTCTGGTGCCACGTGGCCTGCTTTTTGACCTAGCTGACCTGGAGGCCATAACGAACTCAGAGACAAGTCTGAAGGCACTGAATCCAGGGAGATTTCCGCAGCCCAGAGTCTCTGCTGTCACTATGGTGGGCAGGCAGGTGCACAGGGCCTGTCCTGGTCAGGCCGCTCCTGCCTGGAGGGACTTGAGAAGCCCCCAGTGGCATGGGCCTGCCCCGGGAAATAGCGCACCTTGGAGGAGGGCTGTCTCTCCTCTCTCTACTTCTGAGTAAGCCTGGACTGTTACCTGGAGGCCAAGGCTGGGACGCTTGCAGTCAGTATACACGCTGTCTATCCTCAGGGATGTGCTTGCATCCAGGCTGAAAGCAGATTCCATCTCTTGGCCCCTATGTATGTGAACATGGAATCAGGATCCATGTTCTTGGCAGGTCAGCTGTGCGATGTGTTTGGCATGGGTGGACAGGGCTGCTCTGGGATCCTGCAGGCTTGCTGCTTGCGTCTGTCCATGCTCCTGAGGGACAGGCTTGAACGTGGCCCTGGTGCCAAAGCCCAGTGTGTGCAGCCTGTTGGCTCGCTCTCAGACACTGATGGAGGACAGGCTGACACTGAGGAGGAGAGGCTGACACTGAGGAGGAGAGGCTGACATCTAGGAGGAGAAGCTGACACTGGGGGTGGGGGGAGAATTTGACACTAGGAGGAGAGGCTGACACTAGGAGTAGAGGCTGACACTGAGGGGGAGAAGCTGACACTGAGGAGGAGAAGCTGACACTGAAGAGGAGAGGCTGACACTGAGGAGGAGAGGCTGAAACTGAGGAGGAGAGGCTGACACTGAAGAGGAGAAGCTGGCACTGAGGAGGAGAGGCTGACACAGAGGAGGAGAGGCTGATACAGAGGAGGAGAAGCTGACACTGATGGAGGAGAGGCTGACACTGAGGAGGGGAGGCTGACACTGAGGAGGAGAAGCTGGCACTGAGGAAGAGAGGCTGACACAGGAGGAGAAGCTGACACAGAGAAGGAGAAGCTGACACAGAGGAGGAGAGGCTGACACTGAGGAGGAGAGGCTAATACTGAGGAGGAGAAGCTGGCACTGAGGAGGAGAGGCTGACACAGGAGGAGAAGCTGACACAGAGGAGGAGATGCTGACACAGAGGAGAGAGGCTGACACTAGGGGGAGAAGCTGACACTGAGGAGGAGAGGTTGACACTGGGGAGGAGAGTCTGACACTGAGCAGGAGAGGCTGACATTGAGGAGAGGCTGACACTGAGGAGGAGAGTCTGATACTGAGGAGGAGAAACTGACACAGAGGAGGAGAAGCTGATACAGAGAAGGAGAAGCTGACACTGATGGAGGAGAGGCTGACACTGAGGAGGGGAGGCTGACACAGGAGGAGAAGCTGACACAGAGAAGGAGAAGCTGACACAGAGGAGGAGAGGCTGACACTGAGGAGGAGAGGCTAATACTGAGGAGGAGAAGCTGGCACTGAGGAGGAGAGGCTGACACAGGAGGAGAAGCTGACACAGAGGAGGAGAAGCTGACACAGAAGAGGAGAGGCTGACACTGAGGAGGAGAGGCTAATACTGAGGAGGAGAAGCTTACACAGAGGAGGAGAGGCTGACACTGAGGAGGAGAGGCTGACACTGAGGAGGAGAAGCTGACACTAGGAGGAGAGGCTGACACTGAGGGGGAGAAGCTGACACTGAGAAGGAGAGGCTGACACTGAGGAGGAGAGGCTAATACTGAGGAGGAGAAGCTTACACAGAGGAGGAGAGGCTGACACTGAGGAGGAGAGCCTGACACTGAGGAGGAGAGGCTGACACTGAGGAGGAGAAGCTGACACTAGGAGGAGAGGCTGACACTGAGGGGGAGAAGCTGACACTGAGGAGGAGAGGCTGACAGTGATGGAGGAGAGGCTGACACTGAGGAGGAAAGGCTGACATTGAGGAGGAGAAGCTGGCATTGAGGAGAAGAGGCTGACACAGGAGGAGAAGCTGACACAGAGGAGGAGAAGCTGAGACAGAGGAAGAGAGGCTGACACTGAGGAGTAGAGGCTAACACTGAGGAGGAGAAGCTGACACTGAGTGGGAGAACCTGACACTGAAGAGGAGAGGCTGGAGGCAGCTAGGAATGTCTCCTCCCCTTCTGTTTGTGCAGAGCCACAGAAACCCACCCGCAGGCCTAGTGGTGTGTTCAGTGCCCACTGGAATTCACTGTTCACAAGCTTTACTGAGGGAAATGCAGGAGCAAGGCAAGACCATCTGTGCTGCTATGGGATGGGGACAAGAACTTGGGGGGAAGACCATTGGTTCTCTTCCTGACGCCTAGGACTTGAGGGCATGCTGGGCTGTCTATTCTGTACCCCGCCTGTCTGTGGGATCACACTGTGGTGTATTGGATTTTAGGCCCCCATTCTGGGCTCCTGGCATGAAGCCCTGATCAGATCTGGCTTTTCCTGAAGCACTAAGTGCTGTAATGACTTCCTTTGACCCATCCGGAGTCACCTTACACTTCTGCTCACAAGGCAAAGAGACGACCCGCCTTTGAGAAGAGGCGTCGGTCAATGCAGGGGCCACCCCAGAGGACACACCCCAAGGGAACGAAGCAGCCCGGAGCGTGTCCGTACCTGTGGGAGCCGTGCCCGTGTCCCGGGCAGCTTTCTGAAGCACGCAGCCTGCCCTCTTCAGCTGGCCATGGCCACTTCACCGGGGGTGCTTCTGCGCCCCAGGAATGCAACAGGTGGGTGGAGGGTATTGCACAGGGGAAATCCAAGTCCTGTAGCAACATACGTACACACTCAATGAGAGAGGGAAAGGCTTTCAATTAAACAAACACTCCCTCTGACCGTGTGATTCTGAGCAGCTATATGAACAAGTTGACTCTAAATACCTCCCCCATGCCCAGCAGCTATGTGTATGAGATAAGCAAATCTAATTTCTGTGGTTTTAGGGGAAAAATGAGGCTGAGGATGGGGCAGGGTGGGCAGAGAACACAGGAAGAATGTGGAGAAATGGGTGTTTTTCCCAGGTCCGGACTGAGCCGAGCTCCGTAAGAGTTTCCCTCTGCTATATAAGTACAGGAAATTTCCTTGCTCAGAGCCTTCACGAGCAGCTTACTCAGTCAACCAATATGTAAACAGAAAAAACCAACAAGGTCTCCATGTTCTCTTTTTCTGACTCTAATAACCTCTTACCTACAGTCACATTTTTTGTGTGCTTCTCATAAGCCTAAAGTTCAATGTGCACAGACATGTCCGTTTTCATGCTGTCATTTCTGGAGCCCTTTATCTCTTCATGAGCCTGCTCGTATAAAATGCAAACGTGTGCAAAAACCCTTTAAATTAGAGTTCAGCGAGATCATTGTTCTGTGTTCATATTTCTGCCACATCCGAATCCCAATATCCAAATGCAACTGTGAGAGAGACTTCAGGGAGAAGTATTGAAATAGTTAAAAAAAAAAAAAAAACCCCGAAGTTACATAATATTAATTTTAGAATTTGTAGAGAACACAAAAGTTAAAAAATGGAAACTCACCCGTGATTCCATCAAGGTTTTATCTATAACTATACATCTGTTCTGGCGACACACTCCCAAGAGAGATTGATAGTTACAGATGAAGATCTATGGAGATATCTCTATATCTTTAATTCTGCATCTATGATGAAATCATCTAAAACAGTCTTTTAAAAGTCATTTTTACATACTTTATTATAAACTTTTCCCTTTATTGTTTTTCTCTACCACAACTTAGTGTGTTAATATTATTTCATCCTATAGAAATAACACCCCTTATTTAAGGAATGCCCTCTATTGTTATAAAATTTAGGTTGTTTCAAATAATTCACTACTATTATTTTAAAAGATTTATATTTATGGTTGAAAGTATCACAGGTGTCCCCTTCCCTTCCCCCACCATAGGATGATTCACTGTTATTGTCAGTGCCACAGTACAGACAAAAAAGAGACATAAACACAGATGAAAAAGAGACATCAGAAGCAAAAGAATCACTACTTATGGCCCCAAGTCATGATGACAGTCATTGTAGCAGCATATTTGTTCATGATCATGATCATTTCCTTAAGACAAATTCCTTGAAGTAGTGTTGCTAGATCAAAGGTATGGAAAAATTCTAAACACACATAAACATATTGCCTAAGTACCTAAATGTTGCAAAAATTCCTTTTTTTAGCCACTAATTCTTGAGAAGGCCAGTTCTCTTCCATAGTTGATAAGAACTGATAAATTACTTATTTTTGCTAATACCCTGGATTATAAATATTATATTATTGTCTTAATGAGCACTTACTTGGTAAATACTGACGATAAAATTTTATGTTTACTATTAATTCAACGTTTGTGGATTTTAAATGACCTTTTCATGTTTTTCCATTTCTTAAGCCACTTTGTAAATAGCCAACTTATTGAATCATCTTATTAACTGAATCAGTTTTTAGTTTTCCTGGGAAGAAAATTATGTAATCTTCAAATTATGGTAATTTTTTCTTCTCCGTTCCAATGCTTATACCCTTGCTCCTTAGGACATTAAATAGACCATTCCTTTGTCCTTTGCTTTAAATCTTAGGAGGATTTTGTTGAGCTGGTTTTAATTCCCTGGTTAGTTTTCTTCTGCATGTGATATGTTGCTCATTACCTCCATCATGCTTTAAAGTTTAATGTTTATATTTTTTAACTTCAACTATTTTTTTCCTGGTTTCAGATTTCCCTCCTCTAGTTTTAAACATTCAATGTGCTCTTCAATCTCACTAGAAGACAAACTAGAGATTTCATGAAGTTTTCTTTTATTTTCCAGAATAACTCATGCTTTTCACTTATTAGTTCCCTTTTTTTTTGAATTATTAGGTATTTTCATTATACTTAGTGATTTTTCTTTGTTCTTTCTTCAGGTGGGAATTTTATGCTTGTCCAAAATGAAGAGTGAAGGCAACCTTTATCAAACACAGAGAGGGTGGCCATAGCTGGTTTGGCTCAGCGGATAGAGTGTCGGCCTGCAAACTGAAGGGTCCCAGGTTTGATTCCAATCAAGGGCACATGCCCAGGTTTTGGGCTTCATCCCTTGTAGGGGGCATGCAGAGGCAGCCACTCAATGATTCTCTCTCATCATTGATGTTTCTATCTCTCTCTCCCTCTCCCTTCCTCTCTGAAATCAATAAAAATATATTAAAACACACACGCACACACACACACACACACACACACAAAACACAGAGAGGGTGCTTGTCCAAATACTTTGTCCTGATGATGGGAGCACCCCCCTCTTAGGAACTCACCCTTTGAGTTTACTGTAAGTTGTGGGGTCAGAGAAGCTGGTTACCACTGACTTTGGTGGCTTGCCCACCTGCCAAATGCTATAACTGACACTTGGGGCCATAGGTAGTGATTCTGTTGTTCTGATGTCTCTTTTTCTTCTGTGTTCATGTCAAGGCTCCATGGACTTCCTTAATCACATTCTTCCCTCATTCTCCACATTCTCCACTGTCTCTGCTGCCCCCATACTCAGCTTCACTGTCTCCTGTATGCTTACACTTCCCAAAGTCAATGAATCCAGCCTAGACGTATCTTCTGTAGGGAAAGCTAGGCATTTCCAGTGGGAGTTCCTCAGGTGATTTCACAGAACAGGAGCAAGAACGATCTTATTACAGGAGGCTCCTGGGATAAACCAATACTCTCTGTTCTCTGGATGTCGGGGAGACAACACTGCAGAGCCCTGGTGAGCTCCAAACCCTGTACCCCTCTGCTCCAGTGTGAGCTCCCCAGTGCCTACTGTGCTGACACACTTGGCTGGGTCACTACTTATTATCCTATATAACAAAAGGCTAATATGCAAATCAACCCAATAGTGGAATGACCTGTCACTATGATGTGCACTGACCATGAGGGGGCAAATGCTCAATGCAAGAGCTGCCCCCTGGTGGTCAGAGTGCTCCCACAGGGTGAGTGTTACTGAGCCAGAAGCTGGGCTCACAGCTGATGAGCCCAATGGCAGTGGCGGGAGCCTCTCCCACCTCTGTGGCAGCACTAAGGATGTCTGTCTGGCGGGCCTGAGCCATCAGTCAGACATTCTCTGAGGGCTCCCAGATTGTAAGAGGGCACAGGCTTAGCTGAGGGAACCCCCAAGTGCACGTATTTTGTGCACCGGGCCTCTAGTGCAAAATAATGAAATTAGAGCAAGGATTTTTGATGTTACAAAAACTACATTAGAGTTTTTTAAAGAATTTTATAAAGCCAATTCTATTTAAAAATGCCATTGAATTAGAATGGGTTGGTTAACCATCAATCCCAAGACTTTTGCTTTGACAGTATTGAGTACCAGGCTTAACCTTCCACCAGAAACAACTAAAAATCAAAACAAAATATATACAACAATGGTTTCCAGACATTGGAAATCAGGGGCAGGACAAGGGTCACGGCTGGGGAAACAAAGGAGGAGGAGTGAGCTGTGTGATTGGTCAGCTTGCTGCCTGGAGAGGGTTTGTGTGGGAGAGGGCCCAGGTGACGGCCAGATGTCAGAGGTGGGACTTCAGCACACCAGGCAGGCGGCATCACAGGGCACACACGTGAGAGGCAGGGCTGCATAGAGAGGAGGAGGCAGAGATGTGCACAGGGTGAGCAGCTCGTGTACGTGAAGAAACACTCTCAAAGCTGGAGAGAGAACCACCCAAAGAGCAGCAGAAACACTGCCCATCAGAGGGAGCAGAGCTAAGGGGAGAAGCCACAGGTGGGGCTGAGACAGTGGGCGTGGATGCTCGCTCCGGCAGAGTGGAGACCCTGGGTGTCCTGTGTTCTCTTCGGAAGCAGGTTTTATATTGGAAGTGACACACCTGCGGCAAGTGCACAGATGGCCATGTGCTGGGTGAGTTTTTACTGCCTCACTTGGGTAAGCCAGATCCAGGCATAGACAGCTCCCAGAGGCCTGGTTGTGCTGCTGCCCCTCTCCTCCCCCCATCCCATTGCACTAAACTCCTCCTCTCCTCCTCCCTCCCTCCCCGGCACCCCAGGATCCCCCCCTCCCCTCCCCCCCAGCCTCACTGTCCCTCAGGGCTGCTTGCAGCCCTCCTCATAGGCCACTGTTGTGCTCAGGCTGACACTGGCCAGCCAGTGACAGGCCCTGGGTGGTGTGGCCGCTGTCCAAGCCCGGCTCTCTTGGGGGGTGCTGCTCGGATTCTTCGGAACACCCTGTGGGGCCTTCCCACCACCCGGTTCCCTGACAGAGGCCTCTGGCTCGGGTGTCTTTCCTTCGGAGAGTCCATTATTAAAGTCCGTGGGCCTGGCAGAGTGCCCTCCTCGTGGGGTACCGGAAAGATGGCTCCCGCCCAGCATTCCAGAGTCCCTCCAGCATGGGAAACGGCTGCACCCCGGCCCTGTGGCTGGGACTGCGGGCTGCCCGGGATGCACTCCCCCTGCCCCCCCCCCCCCCCCATCCTCATGCTCTGCTCTTCGACACACACACACCTGCAGCCCAGCAAGTCCATCAAGGATGGGGCTGCCGCTGGACGGTGGAGGGCCAGCGTGTTACGGAGAGATTTCCCTGGTCCTGGCCTTGGCTTTGGACAAACAAGGCCCACTGTTTATCCTGAGGCTGACTCAGCCCATACCCACAGCTCTCCGCTGTCTTCTCGTCTCCTTCTAGAAGGGAGACGGGGGGAGTGTCCCCAGCCAGGGTTTAGAGGGCATTTGGGATTTGTTCTGATCAGGAATGGTAAGGTCTGCAGAGATGGAAATGACTGCCATGAAAGGAGGTGTTTATTGAACTCACAGAGCCCTAGACTCGGGAGGCAGAGCTTATAGGGCCACATGGGGACTGCAGGGGCCACAGCAGGGTCCGTCGGGGGCTGAGGGGGGAGGGACTGTGGGCAAGAGCCTTCACTGTGGGTTTGGGAAGGAACAGCCAAGGCAGCGGCAGGTCTGGGATTGGCTACTGGAATAATTTCTATGGGCTCTGGGCTCAGGGCTGTCCCCAGAGACCTGGTACCCCGCCCACCCAGGGTGAGGAGGGAGGTGGCTAGCTGATTGGTTTGCATTTGAGTGACATGCTCAGGGGCGACTGTTGACTGTCTGTAGGAACTAAGCCCCTTCCTGGCCAGGGAGCCCAGGATGGTGGAGCGCCAGCACACAGAAGATACAGGCTCGGTCCAGGTCTACGTGGCCCATCTTGCCATCTCAGATGTCACGGGCTCTCAGGGAGGCTTCTGGTTGGTTTCGGCTCTTTTTTAGCATGGATGTCACTCCATAATTCTTTAACCCCAGTTTTGGGTCCTGGCTGTCCATTCTGAGACCACTGGGAACCCCCCTGCCTAACATCCTGCCGCAGAACTATCAGCCAGAACTACATGGTAATTCATATTATCTCACCTTCCCATCAGAAATGGAGGACTCAGAAGTTAGAGAAGCCTGTGCTGAAGTGGACCTCCCTTTGACTGGGCTCCACGTTTGGGGGTTTGGTTGCCAGCAGCAGTGCCCAGTGGCTAACAGGAACAAACACACAGAAAGGACAGGCCTGGGTGGCTCTGGAGTAGCTCACGTGGAGGGAGAAGCTGCCGCCAGGCTTCTGACAGGGGGGCTGCTGTCCTTGGCACAGACGTGCTCCGCGTGTTTTACATCCAGGACTCAGAGTCCAGGAGGGGAGCCCTTGGCCCCAGGTCGGGGTCCGGCCTTTCACCATGACTGTGCCCAAGAAAGGTGTCCCCCAGGAAGGCCAGGTGTGGGGACCCAAGGAGGAGGGCATGGGCCCTGGAGGGGCAGGGACAGTGTTTGCTGCCAGCAGATAGGCGAACATGGAGCCTTTTTTGAATTCCATCTCTGCCACGTTTTTTCTGCCCAGTTCCCGTGGGCGCCTGTGTTCTTACCTGTAACATAGAGGGAGATGCTAGCTGCCTCCTATGTTGCTGAAACAAGGAACTGAAAGTGCTGTAGATACGACAAACCCCCATACGGCTCAGCCCCGTTCCCACGAACCAGGCCATTCCTGTCTCCTGACCCGCCTGACCCTGCAGGCGGCGAGTGTCTTCTCCCTGCCCCCAGGCCTCTGAGCACACTCACTCACAAAGGAGCGAGAGGACGCTAACGCTTGGTGGAAAGGTCTGAGTGCTCTGAGATCGTGGTCGGAAAACTGTGGCTCTCGAGCCACATGTGGCTCTTTGGCCCTTTGAGCGTGGCTCTTCCACAAAATACCACAGCCTGGGCAAGTCTATTTTGAACAGGTGGCTTTAGAAGAAGTTTAAGTTTAAAAAAATGTGGCTCTCCAAAGAAATTTCAATTGTTGTCCTGTTGATATTTGGCTCTGCTGACTAATGAGTTTGCCAACCACTGCTCTAAGAGGATGGGCATTCAGGCCCCGACGTCTACATGGAGTGAAACTGGCTGGCCACTGTCAGCATCCGCACCACCAGCTGTGAGTTAGTTACTGGGGAGGACACATTCACCCAGACCCCACAGTGCCCCCCTGGACGCACTGAACGAAGAGGCTGCTGCTTCCCCACGTGGGTGCCAGGCAGATCTTATCCAACCTGCTGACCCTGCACAACCCGGGCGGCTCCACAGTCTGTGTTGACAACATCCCAATGTGTTAGGCTGATGTACGGACACCTATGGACACCCTCGGCCTGGGCAGTGCCAGCAGCACCTTTTAGCATCCTTGGCATCCGGGCCCATCCTGGCAGGAAAGGGGGCTTCCACAGTGCCTCATCGCTCCCGAGACGCCGCTGGGGCTGGAGAAAGCCTTGGGCATTGTCAGGCTGTCACCCTTGCTAATGGCAGACAAGTATGTGCCGTGAGGCCCCAGCTTCACCCTGAGCTGGATCTCTGCTGGATGCAGGCCTCCTCTGTGGGAGCCCCTGCAGGAGGCGCTAGGAGCTGTGGGGAGAATTACCGGAGGGGGTGCAAAGCCGGGCAGGCGCGGTGGCCTTCAATAGACTCGTGTTACTTGGAAGGATGGGGCCATCCTGAGAACAGCCTGTTACTCTATCATCTCCTAGCCCAGTCCCTGTGGGTGGGATGTGGGGAGCGTGGCTTTCTAATGAGGGCTGTCATCCTGCAGTAAAGCCCGCTCCCCCAGGGCTGGAGTGGGCTAACACAGGGCTCTGCTCCCCTGCTGGTGTGACACAGACCACAGGGCTGGCAAAGGTTGGCTCGGGATCTGTTGCCATCAGACAGTCTATTTCACAAGAACCATTTTGTGGGCTGTCCTGGTTTTGTGGGTTAGGAAGGGGGCAGGGCCTGGCTGGGTGACTCCTGTGCTCCGAGTGGAGTGCCTCTATGAAGCCACTCGGGGATGTTGACCTCACACTTGTCTGGTCCCAGATGGCATCACCCACGTCCCTGGCATATCCGAAAGGATGGTTGGGTCTGGGGCAAAGCAATCCTAGGCCAGCCTGGACCCAAGGGGGCAGCAACATTGGGCAGCTGTTGCCCTTCCTCCTTTCTTCCCTGCCTGCCTCCCTCCCTCCCTCCATCCATCCCTCCTTCCCTCCTCGCCTCCTTCCCTCCTCCCCGCTCTCCCTCCCCCTGTCCCTCCCTCCCTCCTCTCTGTCCCTTTCTCCCTCCATCTGTTCCTCCCTCCTCCCCTCTGTCCCTTCCTCCCTCCTTCCCTCCCCCCTCTCACCTCTCTCCTTCTCTTCCTGGTCTTCTCTTCCTCCTTCCCACACAACTTCCCACACCTAGAAAAGTAAAAAATGCAAGTCTTGGATAATCTTATAAAGTCAGAGCGCCCTCCTTTCCCAAGTCCTCTAAGCAACCAGACCTGACCCCCTTCATTCCCCCCTCTCCCGCCCCCCAACCTTCAGCTGGTTGTGTTTGCACCTCACGGGCCTCCACCCTGTCTCACAGTCTCCCGTGGCAGACAGTGGGCAGTCACGTATCTCCGTGGGCACTCAGGGCCTCCACATGCTGCTACAGCCCACCCTCCCTCGGCCACCTCTGCCACAGCAGCAGAAACCAGACCGCTCACCTTTTCCAAGACTCCCACCGCTGCGCCGCTAGTGCCAGCCCTCGTGTAGAAGGCTCTCCCTGCCATTTCCAGACTTTAAACCATCACCCATTGCTCAAAGTCACACACACACTTCTGCCTTTCCAGGGATCTGCCTTGAATCTTGCAGCCGGCCTGACTCAGGCTCATCCTTCTCTGTGTCACGCAGAGCTTTCTAAGTACTGCTCTCACAGCCCTCCCTCCTCACCACTGCTCCCCACATGCAGGTGCTGGCAACATGTATTGAGTAGCGAGTCATTTCTTAGTGTGCATGTCTCATTCGTAACCGAAGTTCAGAGCCTAGGGTTTTCTGACCTCCAGGACCTTTCCTTAAAACAGTGGTGCTCACTCATTGTGTGGCATTAGATGATAGTGGCTACCACACATATTTCTTTCTTTCTGAAATTGCTTTAAGTTATCCTGAAAACACTTTTATAATTTTATTTTTTTCATTTTTATAATTTTCAACTATTTTGATAAAGCGCCATAGTTTTGCTATACAAAAGTAGACAGTTCTTGGTGTAGACGTTTGTTGAATAGACTTGACCCAGGCACAGCTTAGCTTTATTTGGATGCAAGCCTGGCAGTTACTACCACTTGGGGGCAGTGCACCCCAATTACAAGACCCTGATGAGGAGGAGACCGCCAGACTCTGGCAAGTGTTAAAATTACAAACCAGAACTTGAGAAGTGGCAGTCAGCAACAGCCCATATCTACATTCTATTTTAGGGACAGAGATTCTGTTACAGTACCATACGTTTAAATGCTATCTAAAGTCAAACTCTCAGGGTATGCCACCATTTCCCTGACGAACATGGCTTAATTTCCTCTCACTGATGGGTGAAGGCCAGAGCAGGAAAGATCTGGTGAAGAAAAGCCAAAAAACACGTCACTACCAGCAGATTAAGCACCACCACCACCACGCTTTTCATTTTAGGGCTTAGTTTTCATTGCAAAAGGGAAAAAATTTTGGTAAGAAGGTTTTGTATGTGTAAGATAAGGTGTTCATACATGACTAGACAGGTTTAACTCCTCACGGTGATTTGTAAAGTCAGTACAGAGGAAAGATTCGGTATAAAGTAATTGATCTACAATTCGGAAAGGAACAGGGCACTTCCATCTCTGCCAAAGTCTACACCCACAAGTCCAGGGGGCATAAACTGGGAGCACCAGCTGCAGGAGCAGGTGAGTGAGAGGGGGGTGGGGAAAGGGTGATTTTGGAAACTGGGGTGTGGATACAAATCACACTGTCTAAGCAAATGCATCTGTCTTTATACATGCCCCTTAATCATGCCACTAAGACTGTAACCAGACAAGATGGATCTGTGTTTGACATGTGAAAGGCATGTTGGAGATACCAAGACAGGAGCTGCAGCGAGACCCAAGAACCGGAGAAAGGAAGGCCTGAGTGAGGAGCTGGCTTGTGGTCGGGGTGCATCCACTAGTGTCCCCTTTTATGGGAGACACTTGCTATTGCAGAGGGAGGAAGAGCTGCTTAGTGGCACCTTTATTTGCAGACTTAATTTCTAAGCCAGGGTTGGTGGGAAGTCAGGGTTACTGGGGACACTGGGAGTGGCGATCATTAAAGGCTTGCAAGGTTGCTAAGGACCTTGCTTCTTTGCATAGCAGGAGGAGGACATGTTCTGTGTTTGTTACTTGGAGGAACTTGATTGCAGGAAACACTCCAGATGACTTTATTTATTGATATAATTAAGATTTATTTGTTTATAATTTTACACATATATTATATGTGATATATTTTATTTTTTGAAAAGAATGTGTGATTATTTAAAAAAAACAAAAATATTTTTAAAATTGATTTCAGAGAGGAAGGAAAGGGAGGGAGAGACAGAAACATCAATGATAAGAGAGAATCATTGATCAGCTGCCTCCTGCAACCAGGGCATGTGACCTGACCAGGAATTGAACCGTGACCTCCTGGCTCATAGGTCGATGCTCAACCACTGTGCCACACCAACCGGGCATATGTGATCTATTTTATAATTTTATTTTGAATAATTTATAACTTATTGATAAGTAAGAAAAGATGGGATCTTGCAAGGATTACTTCACTAAGACCATGGTGTCCCAGGTACAAGACCTGCTTTGAGCTCAGAATCACTTAAAGTTAGACTCCTTCTGCTTAATGGATGTTGCATTGAAAATTAGAATAATACATGGCAGAATTTCCTTCCTTTTAAGGTTGAATAATAGCCCATTGCACGTGTAGACCGCATTGTGCTGGTCCATTCTGCTGATGGACATTTGAGTTGCTTCCACCTTTTGGCTCCTGTGAACAATCCTGCTAGAGAACCTGACTTCTTCCTGCCTTGTTTGGTAGTATATTTTCTCCTAAAAGAAACATTATTGGACTGGGAAACAGGATTGAACTTCAGGCATGAGGAGGGAGGGACATCAGCTGCCCTGAGCCAGCGGCAGGTTCTGTCCTGGTTGTTGGCCTCCCCATCACTCCCTCACACATAAGTGCAGAAGCCATGTGTGCTCTCATTCGTCAGCCATAGTTCTTGCTGTAGGGGAGCTGGACTCAGTGGGTCCCTTTGTGACCAGAGGCTGCTTGTTGTAGCACTTGAGTGATGTTGGCCTTTGCAACAAAATTATAGTCCAGGAGATGAACTAGAGAGTCCTCTGGGATCTGTGGTGGTGAAGTCTAACCTTGGCCATGAGGGGCTCCAAACAGATGTGCAATGCATCTGAGAAAGGTGCAGATGGTAGAGAAATGGGAGAGGATCCCCTCTGAGGAAACCCCAAATTCAGAACATGATTTGGGTTTTCTGAGATGGCCAGACAATCTGCCTCCTTCAGTTATACCTTTGTTATTCCCCTGTTTACATATCAAATCTTTATTGGGGGTATATTGTGTACTCTAAGAGGATTGTGAATAATATTCAAAAGACCTGTGACTTTACCTTTCAAAGCTTTTGTGAAAGTGCAGCATGAATGTGATTGCGTGCAAAGTGTTCAACTTGGCCTGGGTATATTGCAGACAAAGAAGTCCATTGCAGATGCAATCTGTGAGAGCTGCTTGCAGGAGGGAACATTTCTTGGTTGGATTCCTAGGAATGCCTCTTCTAGTCTGCACTGGAATATTTCTTTATTAAAGACACTTTGATAATTTCTCAGATAGGAAAAAAAAAAGATAAACTTTTGACACAATGAACTAACTGCTCGTACAACGGGATATGGCAGTTGGCATTCATGATCTTGTCTTTTAGGTTTAAGACTTTCCCAGAATGTTCAGAGGGCAGGGACCAAGTTGCAAACTTGCAGTACAGTTGAGAAGAAACAGTTATGGAAAAAGCTTGCAAAGTGTCTCTTTTTTTTTCATCAAGTTTATATCAGAGAATTTTCTTTTCACCAGATTCTCATCTTTGAATCTTAATCCAGTAATCTTTAGGGAATTTAAGAAACTAAAGAGCTGGTACTCCAGCAAAGATGTGACTGGAAGATTTTCAGGCAAAACTAAATTTTATAAAAAAGAGAGCATAAGTGAGAAAACCACTGTAAATACATAAGGCATGGGTAGGAAAGGGGCAGTTTGGTGGGGGAGGGGGGGGAATGGTCAGTTAAAGATTCAACAGAAGTAAAAAGAAGTTAATTGAGATTAATTGGTTCATAGGATTCTCTGGGACACAATCTAAAATAAAAGTAAGAGAACTCTTGGGCTGTATTTCCTTTTATACAACAAGGAAATGGTTGGTCTAGTCTGGAAGCCAAAAACAATCAGGACGTGACTGCCTGGGGAGGAATCCTCAGACTAAGTATCAAGGAGTTCAGAAGGACACCGAGGGTGGTGGATCCTAGAGTGTGAGACAGTGTCTGCTCTAAGTGCACATCTCTCATCTTACTCAGCCAAAGTCAGTGCTGAACTCAGCTCCTCACATATGTGTCAAAGGAATTCATCCAGTTTCTTATGGATTTATTGAGAATATCCTAGGCAGTAGGCAATTTTTGAAGCTTTGGAAACATAACATTATATATATTGCTTCTATAAGGAAATAATTGTTGAAGGTAATAAATACAAATATAATAAAACTAGAGGTCTGGTGCAAGAAATTTGTGCATGGGGGAAGGTGTCCTTCAGCCCAGCCTGCACGCTCTCCAGTCTGATCCTGGTGTGATTGGGCCTAAACTGGCAGTTGGACATCCCTCTCACAATCCAGGACTGCTTGCTCTCAACCACTTGCCCGCCTACCTGCCTGATTGCCTCTAGCTGCTTCTGCTTGCCAGCTTGATCACCCCCTAAACACTCTCCTGCCAGCTTGATTGGTGCCTAACTGCTCTTCTGCTGGCCAGATTGTCCCTAACTGCCCTCCCCTGTTGGCCTGTTCCCCCCAACTGCCCTCCCCTGTTGGCTTGATCAAACCACAACTGATCTCCCCTGCTGGCCATCTTGTGGCAGCCATTTTGTGTTCACATGGCGGCATCCATCTTTGACCACATGGTGGGCGGCCATCTTGGAGTTATGATCAATTTGCATATCGACTCTTTATTATATAGGATATTAGATGGTTGTGTGGCCTCAAAAAAAGAAATAAATCTGGAAAGGGGATTGTATCAGTTTCCTTCAGGACAGCTGTAATGAAGTGCTACATACTAAGTGGCTTAAGCAAGAACAACGTGTTGCCTCATAGTTCTGGAGGCTAGAAGGCCAAGATCAAGAGGTTGGCAGTGCCATGCTCCCTAAGAGAACGAGGGAGGGATCTGCTCCAAGCTCTCTTTCAGCTTCTCTGCCAGTTCCTTGGCGGTGGCAACAGAACGCCAGTCTCACATGCATTCTTCCTGTGTTTCACCCTGAATTTAAGTTTCTCCTCTTTATGAAGACACCAGTTATATTAGGGCCCACCCCAATGGCATCATCTTAACTTTATCATCTGAAAAATATTCCCTGGGGTTTAGGACTTTAACATCTGGAGGAGATACAATTCAAAACCAGGGTTAGGTAGTTGGGAAGCTGCTATTTTATATGGGTGGTCAGGTTAGGCCAGCTAAGATGACATTTGACTATGAACTTGAAGGAACCAAGGGAGGGAGCCATGCAGAATCTGCTTTCCAGGCAGTGGCCAGAAATGGTGAGTGCTCTTCATGTTCTAGGATCAACATGTGAGGGAAGCCAAGAGAGAAAGAGAGGGAGGGGAGAGAAGAGGAAAGACAGAGACAGACAGACAGACACGCACACACACACACAAATGAAGAGAGGAGAGAGAGAGACAGAGACAGAGAGAGACAGAGATAGGGGTCCAAGTGGGATTTCCCTTTAAGTGAAATGAAGAGCCATTGTGGTTTGAGTAGCCATGTGTCATAACTGGATGCACATTTTCAAAGAGGGCAGGGATGGAAGCAGGGAGGCCATTGCAGGTGGAATTGACAGTGGCTGGGGCCAGAACTGGAGTGACAGAAGTGGAATGAGGTGGTTGAATCAGGGTATGTGGGAAGAGAAGCAGAACAAGAAAAGAGAAAATGTGTGGAGGAGACAGGAAGAGTAGACTCCATTACATTAAGTGAAGGAGTATGGACTGGGTAGGGCAATCTTTGTTGAGTATGACAAGAACTAGGAATTGACCACAGTATTTGGCAATGTGAAAGTCAGTAGTGACTGCCATATGAACATTTTTGGGGAATAGTTGTCTGTAAACCAGATTATAGTGAGTTCAAGAGAGCCTGGGAGAGTGATTATCCATGCTCTGTGTCTACAACTCTCTCAAGAATTTACCGTTAAGAGAAGCAGAGAAATTACTGTAACTAAAGGTGAATGTAGGATCCAGGGAGGATTCTTTAAAAAAATTCAATGTAATATAGCATTTTATGTTCTGACAGAGATGATGTAGTAGAGAGGGAAAAAATTAATGATGGGGAAAGATGCAGAATACTTGACATGAAAATTTTAAAAGGTGAGAAGTTGTGGGATCCAGTATCAACTGGAAGGACTAGCTTTATCCAGGAGTACTGGCAATTAATTTATGTAGACAGGAAGGCAGGCAGGCTTTGATAGATAGAGACATAGTATCTTTGTAGATGGGTAGTAAGAGCTTATGGAAGAGTTTTTTTTTTTTTTTTTTGTTTGTTTGTTTCTTCTCTTTTGTCAGAAAAATTAAAAATTAAAATCAAGGGCACTAATAGAGAGGGAAGGGGATGTTAAAGATTTGAAGACAAAGGTAATGATATGAAAGAGTCCCCTGAAAGCATGGGAGAATGACTGAACTAAGAAAATGATGTGGGATGGCTGAGCAGCACCAAATACCCACTTGCAATGAGTGGCCATCAGTTTGCTTGCTTGCTTATTTATTTATTTATTTATTTATTTATTTATTTATTCCTCACCTGAGAATAGTTTCCCATTGATTTTTAGAGAGAGTGGAAGTGAGAGAGATAGACAGAGAGAAATATCAATGTAGAAGAAACATATCTATTGTTTGCCTCCTGCAGGAGCTCTGACCAGGGCCAGGCTGGGGAGGAGCCTGCAACCAAGATATATGCCCTTGACCATAATCAAACCTGGAACGCTTCTGTTCACAGGCCAACACTCTACTGAGCAAACCCAGCATGGGTGGTAGTCAACAATATAAAGTGACTGTGGTCATCACATCGGTGTTTTTCCCCAGCCATGTTCATGTTCAGATGCTCATGGTCAGCTCAGTGGAGGGGACAAGGCAGCAAATAATGAGAGAAGGAAAGGAGTTTAGGTAACATGCGAGCAAGTCCATCCCAAGTGATGGACTATGGGATAAGCTAGATAAGAGGGAAAGTGAGGATGAGGAAGAATAAGGGACAAAGAAGCTTGTTTGGGTGAATGGACTGAGGTCTTGGTGGGGTTGCAGGCTTATTGGTGTTGGAACAATTCAAAACAATGCACTAGGGCTCTGGCAGGTGTGTCTCAGGCTCAAAACTTTGGAGTCATCTTTGAATGATGATCTCTGTTTCTCACATCTCACATCCAATTTCCCCCCCCCCCCCCCCCCCCAGCAGACTCTGTTGGCTCTATTTTTAAAAATATATTCACAACCTGACTACTCATCACCTCCTGGTTTAAGACGCTTCCATCTCTTGACTCAATTATTGCAATAGCTCCTATTGTTCTCCCCAATTCTGACCTTGTCCAATTTCAGTCTATTCACAACAGAGAGGCCAGAGTTATCTTTTAACAATACAAATCAGATCATACCACTCATCAGATCAAACCCCTCTAATGAATTCCAGTATCACTTAAGATAGAAGCCAAAGTCTTTATAGGAACTCTGGCGCCCTTTGTTACTTGTTCTTCACCTTCTAACATCCACCTCGCTCCCTTTTCTCCAGCTACCTGTTATCATTATTTTTACTCCAACAGGAAAGAAGTGATCCTGTCTTAGGACATTTACAATCATGGTCCCCTCTACCAGGAATGTTCTCTCTGATAATTGCTGGTTTATTTGTTCCCTCTCTATATAGATCTCTTTCATGACAGCCCTAATCCCTAATCCCTCTTTTCCTCCAGCTTTGTTTTCTCCTTAGCTTAATCATCACCTGACATATTAAATATTTCACCTAGTTTATATATTGTCTCCTTCCATCCACTAGAATGAAAGTCCCTTGTAGGCAGGGAAGTTTGTCTTTTCGGTTACTGCTGCATTTGGAGTCCCACGAGCAATGCCACGCGCTTAGTAAGCACTTAAAAATATATTTGAATAAAACCAATACTCTAAATAGAATATTGTGATATTTGAAAATGATAGAATATAAAGGACACTATAAAATAAATGCTAAGAATTATTAAGAGTGAAAGGAGTGAGAAGCATGAAAAAAAAAATCAAAGGATGCTTAAAAGAGTCATATTTGAAAAACAACTACCCAGTTCAAGAAATGAAAAAAATATAGCAACTAGGAACAAAAATCCCCCCCAAAAACCCATTAGGTATAAATTAGATTTAGATTTATAATTTTGAAGCTGGTGAAGTGGAATGAAGATAACTTAATAAAATAACAACAATCAGGAAAAAAGAAAAACATGTTGAAAATTAAATAGAGAGAATGAAGATGGCAGTGTAGGTCAACTCTGGTACTCAGTGTCTCCCACAACCACATCAAAATTATAAATAAAACACAAAACAACCATCATTCAGAACCAATGGAAGTCCTACAACTAGAGAAGTAAAGAAGAAAGTACACTAAAGTTGGTAGGAGAGGTGGAGACATGGAATGGGCTGGTCTGTGGATGTTGTTGTTTTTTTTAATCAGGAGGGATATCTCTACTGCAGAAGCCTTCTGTAAGAAGCCAGGGTTCCTAGCCCCACACCAAATTCTCAGCCCAGGGTTCAAGAGCTGGGACTAGAAGTCCCCATAACTTTAGGCTGTAAAATCCAGAGGGAATTGTGGCTGACATGGAGGGTGTTGAAGACTCAGCAGCTTCTCTTAAAGGGCTGGCACACAGACTTACAGGGTCCTGCTTTTTCTGACTTCCAGTGCTGGGCAGTGGCTTTGGGGGATACAGGGACATATGGGGAGGAACTGAACTGTCTGGCATCAGGGAAGGAACTTGGGGTGCCTTTCTTCCAGATGGGTATGCTTGCAAAGGTCACTGTTCCTGTGCTAGGATCTCCCTCATTACAGAACTGACTGGCAACCATATTTGAGTTTCCAATCAACCTGGCTCATACTGTTCTCTCTGCCCTGGTTATTCCCTGAGACCCTGACCCATCCAATTTGCAGCCCCACTCAAGCTTTTTCCAATGGTTTTTCCATATGAATAACCTGTCCTGATGCAGGATTCAGATTTTGCTAAAATCTCTAAAAAAAACAAAACAAAACAAAAACAAAACAAAAAAAAACCCAGCAGCTGGAGTCAGCATGCCCCAGACTTATCAGTAAAAAACCGAAGACCCAGTACTAGCACCAGCCTGCCTTGCTTCACAGCAGGCCTTACCTGGATACTTCTAAGCCTAATACCAGTAGCAGCCATCTGCAGACCTTTTTGTGGCTCCTGCCAGGTGGCCCCAGGCAATGGCTAACTTTGCACCTCCTAGGAGATCCCAGAGTCAGTGTACCAGTAGACAGCTTCAGGCAAAACCAGATTATAACTCTACACATCCACAAGCAGCATAATCAGGGGCAGACTCAGTGAGCACCAAAGCCCCACTGAAGTAAATCCTGCTCAGTAAGAGTGTCTCCTGCACAACAGCTCTTCCATTGTAGTCATAGCTGGTCCTCACAGCCAATTGGCCTTGAGGTCAGTTCCTCCCAGTGAAGTCATCAGCAATCAGGGGTCCACTGCAACAAGATTTATGCACATAGCTCACACAGAGGCGCACCTAGAGTGCCCAGCTCAGGTGACTGGGGAGGCTGAGCTACTGGGCCCTACAGGACACCTACACAAGGCCACTCTACCAATTCCAAGAGGTATAGTATCTCCACCTAATACATAGAAACAAACACAGGGAAGCAGCCAAAATGTGGAGACAAAGAAACATGTCATAAATGAAAGAATATGAAAGAGAACTAAATGAAATGGAAGAAAACTACTGGATACAGAGTTAAAAACAATAGTTATAAGCTTGCTCAAGGATCTTAATGAGAGCTTTAAGGAACTCTGAGAGAGTTTCAAGGGACTTAGTGAGACTTTCAAGGATCTTAGTGATAATTTAAAAGACATGAGAAAGGACCAAGCAGAGATTAAGTATATACTAGCTGGAATAAAGAATAATTTATATGGATTCAACAGTAAAATAGAGAATTCAAAGAACCAAATAAATGATTTGAAATATGAGGAAGCAAAAACATCTAATCAGAAGAGCAAAAAGGAAAAAAATACAAAAATATGAAGACAGTGTAGAGGGCCTCTGAGACAACTTCAAACATGCCAATATTTGCAATATGGGGCTGCCTAAAGAAGAAGAAGAGAGAGAAGAAGAAATTGAAAACTTATTTGAAGAAATAATAACAGAAACTTTCTTTCCCTAGCTGGTGAAAAAGAAATAGACTTACAAGACCAGAAAGACTAGAGAGTCACAAACAAGTGGAACCCAAAGAGGTCCAACCTAGACACATCATAATTAAAATGCCAAGGGTTAAAGACAAAGAGAGAATCTTAAAACCAGAAAGAGAAAAGCAGTTAGTTACTTACAAGGGAGTGCCCATAAGACTATCAGCTGATTTCTCAACAGAAACTTTGCAGGCCAGAAGGGAGTAGCAAGAAATATTCAGTGATGAACAGCAAGGACTTATAATCAAGATTACTTTATCCAGCAAAGCTATAATTTAGAATTGAAGGTCAGATAAAGAGCTTCAGAGACAAAAACAAACAAACAAAAAACACCATTAATCACCACCAAATCAGTATTACATAAAATATGTTGAAGAGTATTCTTTAAGAAGAGGAGGAAGAAGAAGAGGAAAAAGAGGAAGGAGAAGGAGGAGAAAAGAAAAACCATGAACAACAAATTGGCAATAAATACATTTCTATCAACAATTGAATCTAAAAGTCGAAATAAATGAACAAAAATGTAATGAACAAAATAAACTGATGGATAAAATAGAATCAGAGGCATGGAAACATGAAACAGACTGATGAATCTCAGATGAAAGGCGGTTTGGGGGGTGGGAAGAGATTAGCCAAAGAATTTGCATGCATTTATGCATTACCTATGGATATAGAAAATAGGGTGGTGAAGGCCTGGGGTGGGGCAGAACTGAGTGGAGGGGGCACTGGGGAGAAAAGAGGGGACATCTGTAATACTCTCAATAATAAAGATTTTAAAAACAGTTTAAACTTAAGAGAAAAAATATGTATCAGGAAAACATTAAAAAAAAAGGAATTCAGTTGATGAAATTCTTAACAGACAACATTAATTTTAAGGCAAAATGCATTGATGCAGATAAAAAAGATTATATTGACTGATAAGTGAAAATATTCACAAGCAACATCTAGTAATTCTAATCTAATAATCTAGATTCAAATATATAAGGAAAAAATGCACAGAATGACAAAGAAAAAATAACAAATTTCATTTATGGTAAGAGATGTTAACATGTTGATATCAGAAACTAATGAAAAAGAGCAAAATAGTACCAGATATGAATGATATAATTTAATAAAGATGACTTAATATCAAAAGATATATTTCTGAACACAACCTCCCCCATTTTTTAAAGCACATGAAACCTTTATGTATATTGACTACAAACACCACATAATTGATATCATACAGAATATATTCCTTGACCAGTACACACAGTTTTTAAAAAGTAAAAATAAAAATCCCCTATTATTTGGAAACTTAATAAGCATACTTACAAGAACTGGTTAAAGAAGAAATTGTATTGGAAATTGTGAAATAATAGGATTACATAATAATTATTGCAATATGTGCCCAAACATGTGACATTTAGATTTATATAATAAAAAAATAAAAGATTGAAAAATGAATGAATTACTTATTCAACTAACAAATTTAGCAAAAGAGAAAACCAAAAGTAGAAATTATATGCAAAAGAAATTAATTGGAAAAAAAGAGAGAAATAATAAAGGTGGATAAAAGCAATGTAGTTCAGTAAAGCAGAACAATACACAGAAGAAAATAAAACCACCCATATATTTCATTAGGCACAAATGCTCCTTGAGACTATTTTGGTGCCAATCCTTTCTGTTTTATTTTCTTATTAGAGGCCCGGTGCATGAATTTGTGCACCTATGAGGTCCTTTGGCCTGGCCTGTGGGATTGGATTGGATTGAAACCAGCTCTCTGACATCCCCTCAGGGGGTCCAAGATTGTGAGAGGGCACAGGCCAGGCTGAGGGAAAACACTGGTACAGGCCAGAAGGAGACAGAGGAGGTTGGCCAGATGGGGAGTGGTCACAGGAGGGCTCCAGGGTGTGTCTGGCCCATCTTGCTCAGCAAGCTAACCTACCAGTTTGATAGTCTGCCCCCTGATGGTCAGTGCATGTCATAGTGAGTGGTTGAATAGCTTTAGCATATCACTAGCATATTACGCTTTGATTGGTTGAATGGCCAACTATTGACTGGATGCTTAATATATTAGGCTTCTCCTACCTAATAAAAGAGTAATATGCAAATTAACCATCATTCTGCTCAAACACGCCCACCAGCCACGCCCACTAACCAATCAGAGTGAGTATGCAAATTTACCCCAACCAAGATGGCTGCAACCACAGAGAGCAGTTGAGAGGCTTGGGTTTCCCTGGCAACAGAAGCCAAGCTTTCCACAAGCTTTTTTTTGTGCCCTAGCTGGTGTAGGCCTCCACTCCAGGCTACAAAGTTTCAATTATAGAAGGTAAATAAATTCCAGATATCAGGGCCTCTGCTTGGGTCACCAGGGGGCGTGGTTGGCCTACAAACCACCACAGGTCCCTCATCCAGGCTGCCCCACACCCCAAGGGAACCCCCATCCTGATCCGGGACACCCTTCAGGGCAAACCAGCTGGCCCCCACCAGTGCATCAGGCCTCTATCCTATCTAATAAAAGAGTAATATGCAGATTGACCATCATTCCAACACACAAGATGGCTGCCCCCATGTGGTCAAAGATCCTCCCCCGATGTGGATACAAGATGGCCACCAAAGATGGCCAGCAGGGGAGGGGAGTTGGGAAGGACCAGGCCTGCAAGGGAGGGCAGTTGGGATAATCAACCCTGCAGGGGAGGTCAGATAGGGGTGACCAGGCTGGCAGAGGAGAGAAGTTGGGGGCAAACAGGCTGTCAGGGGAGCAGTTAGACATCAATCAGGCTGGCATGGGAGTGGTTAGGGGGTGATCAGGCTGGCAGGCAGAAGCGGTTAGGGGCAATCAGGAAGGCAGGCAGGTGAGCAGTTGGGAGCCAGCAGTCCTGGATTGTGAGAGGGATGTCCGACTGCCCATTTAGACCCGATCCAACAGGCAATTTAACATCCCACAAGGGGTCCCAGATTGGAGAGGGTGCAGGCTGGGTTGAGGGACCCCTCTCACCCTGTGCACAAATTTCATGCACCGGGCCTCTAGTATTATTTGAAACTAGAGGCCCTGAGCATGACATTCATGCACTGGAGGGGAGGTTCCTCAGCCCAGCTTGCACCCTCTAGCAGCCTAGGACCCCTCAGGGGATGTCCAACTGCTGGCTTAGGCCCACTTCTAAGCGGTACTAAGCCAGCATTCAGACATCCCTCAAGGGGTTCTTAGTGCTGCTGCAGAGGCAGGAGAAGGCAGGGAGTACTTCCCCCTGATGGTCAGTGCATGTCATAGTGAGTGGTGAGCATCCTGCATTGAGCATCTTCCCCCTGGTGGTCAGTGCGCTTCATAGCAAACTATTGTTCTACTGCTTGGTTGATGCAAATTAGGGTTTTATTATATAGGGTTATTATTTTTTTAGTCCTCACCTGAGGACATTTTTTCCATTGATTTTTAGAGACAGTGGAAGAGAGAGAGAAAGACATAGTGATATATTGATGTGAGAGAAACACATCGATTGGTTGCTTCTTGCATGTGCCCTGACCAAGACCTGGTCAAGGAGGAGTCTGCAACTGAGGTACATACCCTTGACTGGATTTTCTCCTGTTGATTTCAGGGTTGGGGGTGGGAGGAAAAGGTTGTAGCGTGAGTTTAGTGTGCCATCTCAATCTGCAGACAGAGTTTCCGTTTTCACCTCATTTTCCACTGAGGTGAAAATGGATTGCATGGTCTCCTCTCTGATTAGCTACTTCAAAGAAACTAGTCTTTCCAGGGTACACAGGTACTGGCTCACACTTTCTCAAATGAACAACAAAGCAGGGCAAAATTATAAGGGGGGGGGGAAATCTCTAAATGAACGAAGTTCAAGTACATTACATTTGTCATTCCATCGATTTCGTTTCTCTAGCTTCTCGTTCCAAATGTCCTCTGGGCTTGACCCCCATGGAGACCAGCAGGAACAGGGTTCTTTCCTCTCAAGACCTGAATGTGTGCACTATGGCCATGTTAGGTAGGAGTCCTAAACCTACCACAGCCAACGTCTTTGATTCAAAGTTCCTTTTTATAACTCAGACTCCGACAGGACATGCCGGAGCAGCTTTACAGGTGCCATATTCCCCAGGGCTCACAGCTCAGTGTTTTACAAGTGTATCTGCTCCTTGCAGACTTTTGGCTGCACTATCAGCCTTGGGCCGAGAAGGAATAGTTGACTCTGGCTATCAAAGCTTTGTCTAAATAAACTGGGACCTCACTATATCTCTCTTGGCTATAGAGCTGGGTATATGGACAATCCATGTTGGATGCTCTCCAAAGTGGGGATCGCTCTTGAAGTATAAAAAAAGACCTCCTTATAAGGAAGTTTCACCTACGAGGAAGGCCCCCAGCGTTGGCTTTACAAACAGCATTACGGTGGAGCTCCAGGGTATCTGAGCCAAATGTGATTTTCCCTGCCCTCAGCTGAAGTCCCAGCCTGGTTTTTATGGGCCAGACATAAATCTGAGAAAGTGTTTATAAAATAGACTGGGTCTATCTGGAAAGCTTAAAAAACAACTTTTATAGGTTAGCTCTTAGGAAATCAATTTGAGGCTATTTAGAGAAATTGCTTTTGTGCAGAATGGGACTCTTCTCACCTTATCTCGCCCTGTCCAACTGGGGTGTGTGGTTCATTCAACAAAACAGCACTGTGGACTTTAGGCTCCGCACATTCTCACCGGCAGGGAGGCCTGCTTGAGGATGCCACTACGCAAGGACAGGGGGAAGCTTTATGAAATATTTATTCATGGGCTTCAAATCTCAATGCTTTTCTTTCTACCTGGTTACACCATTCCAAGTGTGCATTCCCACTTGGTATTCTAGCTCTCAGTGGAAACAGGGATGGCAGGAATGACTCTGACCCACACAACTCTTGATATAAATATATAATTCCTTTTTAACAAATAACACTATGTGCACAACAGGATGCTTGGCAGTTGGTGGGATACAAAAATTCAGGGACAACGTTCTTTCTGCAGGGAGCATTATTTATGACAAAGGAGTCAGAACAAATAACGGCAACATGTGGTACAATAAGAGCTGTAAATGAGGGGACAAAAAGAAATGCGTTGTGCCGGGGTCTGGGTATTTAGAAGGAAATTAACCCTTAATTGGGGGTGTGCAAACTGGTAATTATCAGGGAGTACTTGGCATTTAAGGGCAATCTGGGTGAATTGGTAGGATTTTTGTCGAGTGTGGGTGAGAGATAAAAGTCAACCTACTGTAATGGAAAACCCTGTGGCATAAGGAGGAAATAGGAGGAAGTCCAGTTTAGACAGAGAACAATAAGTAAGGTTGGAGAGTTGGGTGGGGGCAAGATGACAGAGATCCCTGAAGGTTGGAGTGAACCATGTGATCTATTGGTAGGCAGTGCTGGCCATTCAGGAAGTGAAGTGGATGGCAAAGGACAGCAGCAAGAACAGAAACATAACAAAACAAGAGGAAGACCAGGAATGCGTCCTGTTCCAGAAACAAGGATGAAAAGAGATTCAAAGGTAGGTAGTGATTCATTGTCTCCAATGCTTCCAAGAGTAAAGACAGGACGGAGAAATATTGGGTAAGGAGCCTGATTTCAGGGGTTGGGCAAGGAGTGGTTGGTGAGAATCTAGAGCAGATTATGGAAAATTCTTTTTAAAAAATATTTTTATTGATTTCAGAGAGGAAAGGAGAAGGAGAGATAGAAACAATAATGAGAAAGAATCATTGATTGACTACCTCCTGCACACCAACCACTGGGGATTGAGCTCACAACCTGGGCATGTGCCCTTGATCAAAATTGAACCTGGGACCCTTCAGTCCACAGGCTGATGTTTTACCTACTGAGAAAAACCGGCTAGGACCTATGGAAAATTCTTATGAATATTTTGCTAGTAAAAAAAAAATAAAAATCAAAGGTGGCTGGAACCCTGATGAGGATGACGCTAAGCTTCTGAATGCATTCCTTTTGTCCACTGGATCAACGAGGCAAGCATTTCCTAGACTGAAAACCTAAAAGTGCTCTTTCATTTCCTTATGTCATCCTTAACAACCTTGGATTTAGAAATCTAGACCCGCTCTGACCATTAAGGAGCTGAGAACTGTCCCAAGCTGAGAGGGGTTCTTGGGTTGATGAGCAGATGGGTGAACTATGCAGCAGGGTGGGCTCACAGCTTTATGCTCTCACGTCATCTCAGGACCCTGAGGTTGTGTCTCATGACAGCAGGCATCCACAGGGATCTGCAAAATATAACAAATAGCCATTTGGATTATCCCGACTCTCCAGATCAGATCAAAGGAGATTAAATTGAGGTGTTGCCCCTTTACTCAAGCATTTGGCAAATGTCTCATTCTTTTAGAGATGATTTTGAGTTTTGTAGAATTAATACTTTTTTCCCCCCAAGCATATTTCTCTCAGTTTTCAAAAGGTTGGGTACTTGTGGGAAATTTAATCCACATGTTTATGATTCATTTTGTCTCCACTCCTTTCAAATTTATCTTTGGAGCATGAGTTGGTACTTGAGAAGCCTTTCAAAATTCAGGACTTTTAGAACCAGATAGTTATTTTGCGAGTTGTGTCTTGAAAACACATATCAAAAATTTTAATAAGATCAAAACTAAGAGTTTGGAGGGTCCTCTGAATATAGCAAACTCCCAGCTCTCAGCAGTGTATTTTCACCAGCAAAGCTGCAGGCAAAGAACGTAAAAGCACACGGGGGGCAACTTGAAGGGGTATCTGTGTTTATAGGAGTGTCATCTGGTTGCTTCAAGGATTCCCCAAGACAGCAGGCTTGAGAAGCATCGTGGAAGCAGTGCCCTCCCAGTAGGCTCTACTTAGTTTTCATAGCTACTTATGCACAGGTCCTTGAGCTGCTGGAACATTCCGGGTCACCTCCCAACAAGTTCGACCCCTTCATTTTATTGATGAAGTTGAAGCACAGAAAGGTTAAATGTCTGACTCAAGATCTCACATAACTTAGCTTTAGAACCTCTTCAAGCTTCAGCCACATCTATTTCATCCCAAAGAGTAAGAGTGTTTGGTGGGAGTCCAGGTTAGCCCACAGGGACTCGGGGTTGGATCTGGGGAGAGCAGTGGTTGCAGTTTTGGAAAGTGAAGAAAGAGGTTGAACACTTATTTTCACATGGAGAGCCCTCTTTGAGTTTCTCTCTCTTTTAGACTGTCTATTTGGGGTTGCTTTACCTCTTTGGAGTGAAAGAGGACTCTGAAAAAACGGGTTTTAAAGCCTGACACCAGGAGGGAGCCACATGACAGCCCTGTTTCTACAACCTTGTCTAACAAAGATTCTTACAGCAAGCTAGCTGCTTTGTAAACAGATGCCCCCAGTACTCCAATGAATACATATTTCCTGTTTCAGAACACGAATGCTTAGTGAGTGAGTCAATGGGTGACCATTCTAAGTATGTTGGATTCACTCAGTCACTGCAGGGGAAATCTATTGACCTTGGATACAAACTTTGGCCCAGAGCAACTACACTTGGGTATTTAGTTTAGTTGTAAAAAATGTGGGAAATAGATGCATATCAGCAAAGGTCTTGGTCTTTGTTTAGCAAGGAAACTAGTGATGAAATTTATGCAGGCTTTTATCAGAATGAGGTCAATAGAACACATTCACACACATGCCATTTAAAATAGCATCCATTTGTTTTATAAACGATTATCAAAGTACTATATGTTCAGGGTGGAAAACTTTAAAAATGCCAAAAGGATAAAAAAGAAAAATATATAATTCCACTACTTAGAGATAATAAATGTTAGTTCACATTAGCATTTGAGTTTCCTTTATTTTAGTGGGCTTATATATTCTTTTATTTTACTTTTTGTACAAAACATATTATTTTTATATGTTGTAAATGTTTAAAAAATATTTTTATTGATTCTTTACAGAGAGAAAGAGAGAGGGATAAAGAGTTAGAAACATCAATGAGAGAGAATCATCTATCAGCTGCCTCTTGCACACCCCTACTGGGGATGTGCCTGCAACCAAGGTACATGCCCTTGACCGGAATCGAACATGGGACCTTTCAGTCTGCAGTCTGATGCTCCATCCACTGAGCCAAACCAGTTTTGGCAATGGTTTTGTTTTTTAATTGTAAAGATCAAAAGGAGAAAAAGAGGTTTCATAAGCATCTAAAACCAATTGCTGTGGTGTTACTGGGTCTCTGGCACGGCTATGAGAGCCAAAGCATTTGTAAGACCCGAAGCGCTGAAGGTCACGGATCTTGATTCTTCACATGTTGTTTCCCTTTCTGTCTGTCTGCTTTTCTTCCCACAACTAATTACCCAGCTCAGTTTTTCTCTGCTCGCTCGCTAGCTTCTTTTCACATGTACTTTCTCATTTCTTATATTTTGACTCTATATGACTCACACACAGCCCTTTTCTACCTTATGGCTCCTCATTCCACATACCATTTGTGTGACATTTTCCAGTTCAAACTCTTCAGCGAGAGATTCTGATTTATTCAGTTAATAACTCCTGTCTCTGTTTGAGCACGACTTTGCACACAGGCTCTATTATAAAGTTCTGGTCAGTTGGGTCAGATACTTCTCTAATCTACTCAGGTGTGGCAGGATGATGAGGAAATTCAGACAACATTTAGAAAATAATATAAAAAGAGTAAAAATCCCCTCAAATCCTGATACTCAGTAATAAACATTGTTAATGGTTTCATGATTTTCAGTCATTCTTAAATATGTGCATATACATTTTTGTGTATGCATGTGTGAGTATGTATTATAAAAACTTGATAACAGCTTATTTTTTTGAACATTTTTTATGGATTTAGTTATTTTTCCCCAAACCTGATTTGTAGTGGTGTGTACAACTTTATGGGCACACCAGCACTTATTTTTTTTTCTTTCACAATTCAGTGTTATTGGGCATATTTTGGTGCTTGCCATGGGAAGAGGAGCTCTGCTCCTATAAATGGCTCATAGTGACAAAGAGCTGTTCACTCACTAGGCTGCTAAAAAATGGGTAATTCTCTTACAAGTTCTTCAGGTAAATACTTTATTGTCATGAAAACAAGGGCACTTGCATTTTGTCTGTCTTTTTTGGGATCATGTAAGATTTATTTTGATGTATGACATACAGAAGAAAGAAATATAACCTTTTTCCTAACAGTATAAGTTGTTGCCCCAGAACCACTTGTTCAATATTTATCATTTTTTTCAACTGATTTGGAATGCCATGTAATTTATTTCCTTGATTCTCAGATACAATTGACTGTGGTATTCACCTCTGATTTAAAACCATCATCATTTGATGGCGGTGTATGTAAAGGTAGCACTTGGATCCTCCCATAACCACATCAAAATTACAACTAAACCATGGAATAACCATTATTCAAAACCACCTGAAATCTTGCTGAACAGAAGTCATACAACTAAATATTTAAAGAAGAAGCTACAGCAAGACTGGCAGGAGGGGCTGAGATGCAGAATGAGCTGGTGCATACCCATGTGTGGCTGATAAAATAGGGAGGGATATCTTAGCTGCCAAAGTCTCCCCCGTGGAGCCAGGGATCCCAGACCCAACCCAGGCCTCCCAGGCCAGGTTCCAATGCCAGGAAGAAAAAGTCCCCATAATTTCTGGCTGTAAAACCAGAAGGGATTGTGACTGAGTGAGCTGGAGGCTGGAGTCCCAGGGAGTTCCTCTAAATGGTCTGCATACAGACTTATTTGGACTCACTGAGATATTAAATATTATGAGAACAAATGAATGGAGAGAGATTAAAAACAATAACAGTTTAAAATTCTTGAGTCACATCCTGATAACAGAATTATTAAATAAAGAATAAAATCATAGCTCTGGGCGGTGTGCATCAGTGGTTAAAATGTAGGCCTGTGCACCCGAGGATTGTGGGTTTGATTCCTGGTCAAGAGCACGTACCTGGGTTTACAGGTTCAATCTCTGGCTCTGGTTGGGACGCATGCAGGAGACAACCAATTGATGCATCTCCCTCATATAGATGTTTCTCTCTTTTTTTTCTTCCCTCCCTCCCTCCCTCCCTCCGTCCCTCCCTCCCTCCCTCCTTTCCTCTCTCCCTTTCTTCTTTTCTCCCTCCTTCCCTCCCTTTCTCCTTCCCTCCCTCTCTCCCTCCCTCCCTTCCTCCTTTTCTCCCTCCTTCCCTCCCTTTCTCCTTCCCTCCCTTTCTCCTTCCCCCCCCTCCCTCTCAATCTAAAAATCAATGGGAAAAATATCCTAAGGTGGAGATGAACAATAAAAACAAAAACAACAGACCCATAGATAGGTACCAAGCTGGCAGACAGCTCTGGTTGGGGGCAGGGAGTATTGCGGGGATTTTGGGAGGATTGAGCAAAAAAGAAAAAGAAAAAGAGAGAGAACTCATGGACATGGACAACAGTGTGGTTGGTGATTGTGGGTGGGACAGGGGTGGGTGGAGGTGGAAGAGGACATAGAGGGATGAATGGTGATGAAAAAAATAAAAGAAAAGAAAATATAACTATGGTACTACATTGTCATACATAACTGTTTCTGGGCTTTCTATCTTCTTGCACTGACCTATTTTGGAGCATATTATTTTAATGGTTATGAGTTAAATTTTGTTGTGGTATATGGTACTATATTTCATATATGTTATATATATAATATATAATATATATAATATATCATTGTCTGATCTTGTCCATTTGTACTTTTTTTGTAATCATCAAAATAAGTTTCCTATTCCATTTTATTCTTCAAAGAATTGCGTTAAAATTGCAATAAATTTGAAAGAACTTACATGTTTACAATATCAAATGCTTTAATGATTTGATTTAAAAATATTTTATTAATTTTTTACAGAGAAGAAGGGAGAGGGATAGAGAGTTAGAAACATTGATGAGAGAGAAACATCAATCAGCTGCTTCCTGCACACTCCCTACTGTGTATGTGCCCGCAACTAAGGTACATGCCCTTGACCAGAATCGAACCCTCCAGTCCACAGGCCGACTCTCTATCCAATAAGCCAAACTGGTTAGGGCTAATAATTTGATTTTTGATATTACTTATTATTAATTCTGATGGATTTTCATCTGGTTCACTTTAATTTTCCACATATGCACTAATTTGATATTGATTTTAATGGTAAAATTGTTTAGTGTTCATTTGCATCTACTTTTGCTTTTTCTTTTTAATTGGATAAATCTTTGTTAATATGCTTAGCCATATTTTATTTCTACATAAACTCCACTTGACTTTTACATATTATATTTATTGATGTTTAACATTCTTAGTCTATATTCATAAAAGGGAGTCTATAGTTTTCTCAGATTTTTCTTTTAACAATTTATTTTTTATAATTTCTGGTGTAGAGAATTATTTTCATTCCCTCTTCTCTTTTCCTTCCCTCCTCCATGTCCAAATAACTATTTTAACATTTTAAATGTGCATTTGATTATTTGTTCTTTGAAAATGTAACTTATTGTCATGTGGTATGTGTTGTTCAATTATCATGTTACAGGCCTCATTCTGTTTTTACCTTTGGAGTTTAGGCCCCCTCCACACGCTGTGTCTCTGATGCAATAACTACTAATACAATACAATACAATAACTACTAATACAATACAATAACTACAAGTTTTACTTAACCAAGCTGACATAACTGCGATACAAAAGCTGGAGAGTGAACGAAGCTGAACGTGTGAGCACTTTCAGCTTCGTTTACTCTCCAGCTTTTGTATCGCAGTTATGTCAGCTCAGTTAAGTAAAACTTGAGATGCATGCCTTGTTAGGCTTTTCCAAAATATTTTGTGTGTTTCGTTATTGAGAATACAACCTTTTTCATTATGTTATCGAAGCACATGTAACTGGTAGATGGGAATGCTGCCGATTTTTGTATCCATATATATTATCTGGGCACTTTGCTAAGTTTTCACATTCAAGTAGTTATTGTAGTTTTTTAGATATATACTCTTATTTCTACTAATAATTTTGATTTTCTACAATGATTATAATTTACATCTTACAGCTTATTTAATCAGCCAGATTTCCATAGCAATTTAAATAATAATGGTGATAGCCAACATTTCTTTATCCTGATTCTAATAGGAAAGTGTTCAGTGTTTGATTCTTAAGGTAAGACTTGTCAAATCATTTTCTGTTTCTACTTTTATTTGACTTTTTATTTTATGTGTTGCATTTTGTTTTATTTTTTAAATATATTTTTATTGATTTCAGAGAGGAAGGGAGAGGGAGAGAAAGATAGAAGCATCAATGATGAGAAAGAATCATGGATTGGCTGCTGCCTGCACACCCCACAGGTCGAGCTGGCAACCTGGGCATGTGCCCTGATCCTGAATTGAGTTGTGACCTATTGGTTCAAAGGGTGATGCTCAACCACTGAGCTACACTGGTCGGGCTATGGATTGCATTTTAATAAGTGCCTTTTTAGTGTCTTCTGAGATTATTGCATACCTATCCAGGAGGTGTTTTGTTAATTGGTTTCCTAGTATTAAAATATTTTAGCATTCCTCGATGACCCTAGTTAATTATGGTGGATGTGCTTTAATATATGATTTCATTCAATTGGCTGATGTTTGATTTAGTGTTTAGGTATTTGTGCTCATGGTTGTTTGGTTTATAGTTCTTTTTTTGGGGTGCTATCTTTGTGAGGTTTTGGTATTTAGATTACCCTTAGCTATAGTGGACATTTAACATGCTATTTTTTTTTTTTTTTTTTACTATTCAGGAACAGTTTATATTGCATGTGGATTATCTGTTCTTTGAAAGTTTGAGTTGACTTGACAATAAAACTGTATGAACTTCTTTTTAGGACATAATGCTATAGTAACTTCCTCAGTTTCTTTGATGGACTAATTTTTCAGATCAGGTCTACTTCTTGAGCCAGCTCTGCAGTGTCTCCTTCAGTCTAGGACTTGATTCAGATCTGAGTACATCACTTGATGGAGGGTTTCATCATCTGATCAGACTAGATCTTCAGCTAAATTCTGCCTCTCGAATCATTTCATGCTAACTCCTAGTCACGTGCCTCCAGGACAGGGGGCTGGGACTTCACCCAATTTTATATCTGTTTTGTTTCTGGTCATTAGTTGTATTTTAATGTGTGCTGGGATTTGACTTGAAACTTTTGATTTCACTGTAACATACATCAGGAAATAAGGTGGAGACAGATATAGAGCCCTCATGAACCTCTAATTATTGGAACTTGCTGGTAGTTACCAAAAAGAACCTAGAAATTATGAGCGGCCATATTAGCTTAGGTTGATCTGTTCCCTTGCTGTATGTGAATGGAGTTGAAAAAAGAGTCCTCTAATGCCTGGAAAAGGTATTTCTTACTCAGTAGAAAGAGAACTGCCATTGTTACAAGTGTTTTTTAAAAATAAAAGTTTTAATTTCCAGTTACAGGTGACATACAATATTGTATTAGATTCAGGTGTACAACCCAGTGACTAGACATTTATTTAATGTACAAAGTGACCACCCCAATAAATCTAGTACCCATCAGACAGCATACATAGTTATCACAATATTATTGACTATATTTCCCTAGGCTATATTTTACTTCTCTATGACTATTTTATAACTACCAATTTGTGCTTCTTAATCCTTTCATCTTTTTTCATTCAAACTTCTTATCACCAACCTTGACAACTGTTAAAAAAATGTTCTCTGTTTCTATTAGTCTATTTCTGTTTTGCTTGTTAATTTGTTCTTTAGATTCTGCATGTAAGCGAAATCATGTGGTATTTGTCTTCTCTGTCTGACCTGTTTCACTCAGCACAACACCTGCTAGGTTCATCCACATCACAGTTATATTCCATTGTACATATGTCCTTTCTTTATCTTCTCTATCCATGCATCTATTGTTGAACACTTAGGTTGTCTCCATATCTTGGCTATTAAAACTAATGCTGTAATGAGCATACTGATGCATATGTCTTTCCAGATTAGTGTTTTGGGTTTCTTAAGATACCCCTTAGTGAAATTTGTGGGTCCTTTTTTGTCTTTTTGTATAGCTTTTGTTTTAAAGTATACATTGTCTGGTGTAACTATTGTTACTTGGCTTTTAAAAATTTTTTCATAAAATATATTTTTTTTATTTCTTTTCTGTTAGTCTCTTTGTGCCTTTCAATCTAAAGTGAGTCTCTTATGGAAAACACATGTAAAGTTCTTGTTTTCTTTCTTTTAAAAATATATTTTATTAATTTTTTACAGAGAAAAAGGGAGAGGGATAGAGAGCTAGAAACATCGATGAGAGAGAAACATCCATCAGCTGCCTCCTGCACACTCCCTACGTGCCCGCAATCAAGGTACATGCCCTTAACCAGAATTGAACCTGGGACCTTTGAGACTGCAGGCCAACATTCTATCCATTGAGCCAAACTGGTTAGGGCAAGGTCTTGTTTTCTTATCCATTCAGCCACCCTGTATCTTTTGGTTGGAGTATTTAATACATTTATATTTAAAATAATTTTAATAGATATATATTCATTGCCATTTCATAATTTCTTCTCCTCCTCTTTATTCTTCTTATTCTTATTCTTTTATTATTTCTTATTCTTTAATATTCTTTAACATTTCTTATAATACTGGCTTGGTGTGATTAACTCCTTTAGCTTTTTCTTGTTTTGTTTCCTGAAAGTCTTCCTATGTCCTTTGATTCTAAATGACAGATTTCCTAGGTAGATTAATGGTTTTAGATCCTTACTTTTAATCACTTTGAATATTTCATATCAATCCATTTTGGCCTGCAAAATATCTGTTGAGAAATCAGTTGACAGTCTGTTTCTGTTGAGAAATCAGTTGACAGCTTTTTTGTAAGTAACTGTGCTTTTTTCTTTTTGTTTTTTCCTTGCTGCTTTTAAGATTCCCTCTTTGTTTTTAACCTTTGCTATTTTAATTGTGGTGTGTCTTGGTGTGGGCCTCTTTGGATTTATCTTATTTGGGATTTTCTGTGCTTCCTGAACTTATGTATCTATTTCCTTCACCAAGTTAGGGAAGTTTTCTGCCAAATATGTTTTCAATTTCTTGCTTCCTCTCTCTTTCTCCTCCTTCCATCACCCCCATTATGTGAAATTTGGTACACTTAATGTACCAGAAGCCCCTTAAACTATCCTCATTTTTTTGGATTTTTTTTTCTTTTTTCTGTTCTGATTGGGTATTTTCTGATATCTTATCTTCTAAATTGCTGATTTGCTCCTCTGTTTAATCTAATCTACTGTTGATTCTTCTAGTGTATTCTTTATTCAGTTAATGTATTCTTCATTTCTGACTGGTTCTTGTTTATTTTTTTAAATATTTATTTTTATGTTTTCTATATTATTGTTGAAGTTATAAATTGAGCATTCTATGACCAGTATTTTGAACTCTATATCTGGTAGATTGCTTGTCTCCATTAGGTTTAATTCTTTTTGGGTGGAGCGGAGTCTCAGAGAATCACCAAGGTGGGGCCAATAGTGTTAGCTAGGTTGGTGGAGACTCTGTTATAGCACCCACCTGTGCTTGCAGGAGTAGGACTCATCAGATGAACAGTGGTCTCTGCCAGCACTTCTGTTGGGGAGAAAGCTGCCTGCTCAGTCCTTGCCCTGAAGCCAGACATTTCAGTTCCTCCTGTATGTCCCTGGCACCTTCCCAGCTGCACCCAATGCTTGAGCACAGAGCCAGTAAGTCTGTGGGCAGTCTTTTAAGAGAAATGGCTGGGACTCAGAAGTCTCTCCATCTTAGCCACAATTTCTACTGGTTTTTACAACCAAAACGTATGGGTACTTCTCTTCCCATCACTGGAATCCTTCGATGGGATCCTGGTGTGGGGCTGGCACTCCTTAACCCTTATGGACCTCTACAGCTGAGATATCCTTTCTGATCTTTAGCTGTCACATGTGAATATGGGACCAGTCTATTTCAAGTCTCCTCTCTTCCTTCTTCTGAGTACCCTTAGATATAGGAAATACCTGTTCAGCTGGAATTCAGTTGGTTATCAATGCTGGTTGTTTTGTAATTTAGTTGTCATTTTCTTGTGGTCATGGGAGGATGCATTTACTTATTCTGCCATCTTGACCGGCTCATTGTTTCAAGTCTTAACTATCTGACATTGGTCTTTTGAGGTTAACATACAAAGTACCACAGACTGAGTGGCTGGAAGAACAGAAATGCATTGTCTCACAGCTCTGGAGGTTAGGTGTCTAAAATTAAGGCATTGATTGGTTCTTTCTGAGGGATGCAAGGGAGAATCTGTTCCCTGACTCTCTCCTAGCTTTTGGTTGACTTGCTGGAAATCTTTGGCTTGTAGTTGCTTCAGTTCATCATGTAATCTTCACATGACATTGACTGTATGTCTCTCCACGTTGTCTTCCTTCTGCTTTTGTCTGCCTTGGTGTCCACATTTACTCTTTCCCTATGGACAACAATCAGACTGGATTAAGACCTATTCTAATGACCCATTTTAACTTAATTACCTCTATAAAGGCCCCATTTCCAAGGTAACATTCTAAGGTACCAGGAGTTAGGAATTCAACATCTCCTTTTGAGGGGACACAATTCAACCCATAACACTGAGTAAGACTGCCAACAGAAGGAAAGTAAGGCGGTCTTCCTTACTGTCACTTAGATGATGGCACTCTGTGTCACGCAATGCAAGTGGGCATGCCACCAGCTGTCTTCCTTTATTGATGCCATCAGCCTTCTTAGTTAGTGGATAGTTTTTTTTAAAAATTCCATGGACAGACTGTTTCAATCTTCCCAATATTAAGGCTTTGGGGGAACTTGGGGCTTTCTGTTTTTGTCTTTTACAGTATTTTTTTCTGGGAAGAGGAGAGGGGCTATATCAGGCTCTGCTAATGAAAAGCCAAAAGTTGTAAACCAAAGCTGTTCTGTCTCCAGGATATTTTTGGGGTCTTTACATTTTCCTTGTCTGAAGGTGAGCAGGTTTCCTCTGCTTGGGTGAGAGGAGACTACCTCTAGGGCGTCCTGCACCCCAACTGTGAAGGCAGCCTTTGGGGAGACTCTGTGAGGGTTGAGAGCTTCTCCACACACTCGTGGTGTCATACCATTGGGCTCTGCGTATCCTATTCAGGGATCCCCAGCTATCTTTCCTGCTCACAACTCTATTATCTTCTGAAGGCTTGCAGCTTATAAAGAAGATGTTTTGGCTAAGGCCATACAATAAAGATGGCATCAATAAATATTTGATTCTCACATTTCGTCTCCTCTCCTGCTGGCTAAATAATATGACATTTTGAATTTGGAGTCTTCAAGTTTAGCTTACATTTTTGGCTTTTACTAATTTTATCAAGGTCTTACTGGGATGCTTGTCAGTTTCCAAAGTGCTCTGATATGATCTCATCTTATTCTCACAATAAGTTGCTTTTCTGCTCGTTTTTCATGGCGATAACTCACAGAAGTTACTGGAGGCACGGGGGTGACTTGGCCAAAGCCACACAGACAGCCCTGGAGCCAGGACTCCGATTCAGGTCTGTTGACTCTCAGCCCAGCTCCTTTCCATTAGGTCATTCTGCTCCCTTGCTACCTTGCGGTCAAGCCAAGGCTCGGCTCTCACTCAAGGTCTCAAAATACCACCGCCTCCTCCCCAGAGCCTTCCCAGATTAAACAGATGAGAATAATTGACAGCTCTCTGTTGTACTATTCTATCTGTGCAGAACAGAGACTCAGCAAATTTCTGGCTCCATGGCTTGCCTTTGCTGGTCTAAGAATGGTTTTTACATTTTTAAGGGTTATAAAATAAGAAAAAGTAAGAGAAGGAAGAGGAGGAGGAGGCGCAGGAGGAACAGGAGGAGAAGGGTGATAGAAACTTAAGTATGGCCAATACAGTCCCAACTCCTTTTCATTTGACCCTCTATAGAAAGTTTGCCAGCCCTGGTCTAGATAACTGTATCTTCCTTTCTCTACTTAAAATTTTTATTCACCCTCAATCTGTACTTATAAAGCTAATTTTTGCTGTCTACGGAGTTATTTAACATGGATTTAGGATTTTTGCTTTTGAATAGTCAAAGCTCCTGCTTGCTATTTCCTGATATTTTCCTTTCTCTTTTATCAGGCCCTGAGGAATAGGTATATGGGATAAACTATCTCTTATGGTTTAGTTGGAGAGAAGGCCTTGGCATCAAATACATGTTAGTTTATTCTGTATGCACAACAACCGTTATATATACTAAGTACTAATGCAGGTCAAAGGAGACTTCTTAAGGACAAGGTAATAAGCCATATGAGAACAGGGAAGGTATCTTTCTTGTTTACTCTAACCCCAGCATCATCACAGGTGCTGAACAATATTTATTGACCAACAAATGTGGCTTGAATTAACTGAGGAAGACTTTAGGTAAGGAATGGGACTTTTGCTGAGATTTTAAGAAGGGGTAAAAATTGAACAAATAGGAGTAAGATTGTACTTTGGGTAGGTAGACTAAAATAAGAAGAAATAACCCAGTGTAATAGTCTTCTTCACAGCATTCATTATTATTGAAATAAATTAATAATTGGAATACTTAATTTAAAAAAATATATTTTATAGATTTTTTACAGAGAGGAAGGGAGAGGAATAGAGAGTTAGAAACCTGATGAGAGAGAAATATTCATCAGCTGCCTCCTGCATGCCCCCTAATGGGGATGTGCCTGCAACCAAGGTACATGCACTTGATAGGAATCGAACCTGGGACCTTTCAGTCTGCAGGCTGATGCTCTATCCACTGAGCCAAACCAGTGAGGGCTGGAATACTTAATTTTTAAATAGAATTTTAGAATTGTCATTTTAGCATTACAAAAAAAAATGGACTGGAAAATACAGAGGTTTCCCATATGCCCCATGCCTGTACATATGCACCACCTCCCTCATTACCAGTATCCTCAACAAGAGTGGTACATTTGTTACAATTGATGAACGTACATTGACACATTATCATCCAGAGTCCATAGTTATGTTAGGGCTCACTCTTGGTGTTGCACATTCTACAAGTTTGGACAAATGTGTGTAATGACAAGTATCCACCATGATGTGCCATGCAAATGTATTTAATTTTTTATCCAACAAGACATGGCAAACTCTGAATGCGGGGAGTTTGTCACATTCCTGTGAGTCCCCACTGCTCAGCATGGCACCTGAAACACCTCAGGGGCCTGTTGAAAGACATGCTGTCAATAGATTATGAAAGCAGATAAGGGCCTGAAAGGGGAGAGTCTTTATCGTTAAGCTAAATACCTTGAATTTATCCTGGCTATAGACCAGGGTCCACAAGGTAGAGGCCACAGGCCAAATCCACATATTGTCTGACTGTTTACACACTCCAATGGCAGAGTTGAGTGGCTGTGACATAAATGGTGTGTGATCTCTTGGCCCACAGAGCCTAAATCATTTACTATCTGCCCCTTGTAAAGATAAAAGTTTGCCAAACTGTGGTGACTGGCATGGGAAAGTCCAATGGTTTTCTGAAGGGTCCAGTGGCTGGGAGGGCTGGTGCCATAAAGCACAACAAATCCACCAATGCCCCATAGCACACAATACCCCTCCCCCCACCCAAGAGCCTTCTCCTTGGTGAGGAATTTTCATGGGAACCTCAGGAAGGCATTCCCTTCTCAGGAAACATTGCGAGCTTTGCTCATGTCTAAATAGCTCCCTCCCAATCTGTGTGCATCAGCTAATATATAATTTCCTGAGAGATACCAAGCGAGTGATTTCCTCTGGGATTCCCTAGGCTTCTTTACTGCTCATAACTCTCTTATCTTCTGAAGGTTGATAGTTTATATAATGGATACTTTGGCCAAAGTTGCATAACAAAGAGCTCTATTGGCCTCTCTGCTTTCCTCCTCCCTTGGTAGCTGAGGAATAGGGCATTTCAAAATTTGAATTGTCACATTCAGTGTACATTTTGGCTTTTTCCAATTTTATCAATAAGTTACTACACAGGCAGTTTCTCAGGGCATTTTCTTGTTCGTTAGACACTCTTTAAACTCTGAGAGTTTTAGCCTCTCAGGTGCAGTTCAGAAGATGTTCCAAAGAGTAGAGTTTCCAAAAAGAAGCAGGTCAGACCCACAGAAGCTGACCTTCACAGTCGTGGGTGTGATGTTTTGTATGACTCCCCTTGCTCAGCTGTGCCCGTTACTCTAGAAATAGTTTTTATTTATGTTCCTTTTACTATATTTCTATTATATAGGGTTCTTTTTAAACATATAAATAACTCTGAGACTCCTAGATTGCTCAATTTTAATCTGAGTTTTTCTCTTTCTACATAAAATAATCTCAGGGCTCTTTGTGAACAATAGGGTCCTAATATTTGGGGTAAAAGGTACAAGTATGTGATGACTCAGTAGGCCAAGTGCTTGAACATGGAATTTCAGGGGTTCTAAGAGCTTCCAAGTTGGTGAACAGTTGGCGATTCCGGAGGAGTGGTAGGCTCAAAGAGGGCATGGAAGCTCTGTTCTCTTTTCTCACTTTATGTTCTACAAATCTCTTTTTGTCTGGTTGTTCCTGAGCTATGTTCTTTCATAGTAAACCACTTCTCAGGCATGGTCAGGGAGAGCCAGGACTGACACTCAGAGTGGGCAGGTAAAGCTGGGCAGCCTTGACAATCTTTTTGAAGGGCATTTCACAGAAAAGACTGAGTTTCCGAATAGTGTGGGGCTGATGCCATGAGATGTAGGAGAGTAAATGAAATGAGACCTCGGTTCTCCCCACAGGCCTGGAAAAGAGGGATGTTTCAGTGATGTGAGGATCCTGAGGCATCACGAAGGAAACAGAGAGAGTGGAGCCTGGGAAGAAGAAAAATAGACAGGGAAGACAATTATGGGACAGAGTAAAGGTTTCTGCACTGCAGCCTTGGGGAGGATGGAGGAGGATAGGTCAAAATAGAGGTCAGGCTGCAAACTGTACCTGGTAAATGGGGGAGGGGCTGGGGGTGGGGACCGGCCAGCACACATATGAGTCTGTGCTCTGCCATGCAGTCTGTCTGGAGTACACTGATATGACAACACCACAGGTGGAACTCGCTGTGCGATTCCACAGTGAAAGAAACAAGCATTAAATGAAGTATTTTCTTTTTCACACAATTAGGATAGTCCTCATCTTCGGGATACATGTTTGGAGAAACTGACATGTACATAAAATAAAACCCTACTAGCATGGCCCATTGTCCTGGGGGACTTTCTGTGTCTTTAACATAAAACACAATGATGTAGTTTATGACATAAAAATACAAAGTGTAGCTGGGTCAGTGTATACAGCTCTATGTAACTGCAGAACCAGCTCAGAATGGTCCTATCCTGTTTACTGAGCACTTTTCAGAGAGGACAGACTAACACTGCAAGTCATGCTACTGAAGCATGCACAGAGGCAAGAACCTGACCTACAGCTGTACCAGAACCAAAGTCTGCTCTCCCCTTGCCCCGTCACAGAACCAAAGGACCAGGGCATAGCGGGAACTTGGACGCAGGAGCACCTTGAGAGGTGAAGGGTCCGCTGTCCAGAAGATTCGGCGCGGCCAAGCCCCAAGCTCCTCCAGTTAAACCTGCCCCACCAGTGCTTCTGCATAGTTGTCCGCCTATACCCCTTAAGGACCCCAGAACCTTGGATCAAGGAGCTGGGCTTCTGGGAATTGGCTTCCTCTCTCCTGAGTGGGCCTTCATCCTTCTGCACTGCGGTTCCGGGGTTTCAAGTTTGGTGCTGCCCAGGCTGGTGGACCATTTCTTTCTGCTGGATGACATCTGGTCAGATGTGCGACAAAAACGGTCCCCTCTTTAGTCTCTGACAAGGTAATCTGCATTAACAAATGGATGCGTATATCTTACGTTTTCTCTGCATACATACAATTTTAAATGGATGATATGAGAACTAATAAACATACATGTGGGAGTTGGATTTTTAAAATTGGGATTTTATACTTTTCGGCATCGTGATATTTTCACTCATTTATGCCTGTGGGGCTCCTTCCAAGCCCATTGACTCCCTCTAATTGATCATGTTCAGTGGCTGGGTAATATTCTGTGGGAGGTGGACTACAGTACATATAGCGGTTCTTCCATTGAGCTGCCTTCACTTTGCTTCCAGTTTTTTACACAAGCATGGCTACAGTCAACATTCATGTATACATCATTTTACAAACTGATGAACCAAAAGGAGTTCCCTGTTTGGGGAAGAGGGATTGGAAGGAGGGGGAGACACATGTGGTCTCTGATTAATCTTGAAGAGTGATACCACTTAATTTGGCTAAATTAACCTGAGTCTAAAATAAGCCAGAAATTAGAGTTCTCCATTCCTATGTCAACCTATTCTCACAATCTGATTGATACTTGTCATTATAGAACTACAAGAAGCTGGGTGCATGGTGGGGGTCTCTTAGCCTGGCTTGTGCATTCTCAAAATCTGGGACCACCTCAAGAGATGTCAGACTGCCAATTTCAACCTGATCCCTGCAGGCCAGGCCACCCACAGGGATCAGGTCAAAATTGGCAGTCTGACATCCCCTGAGGGATGTAGTATTGCACGAAGCAGCAGGTGGCCAAGGAGGAACCCGAGCTCCCACTCATTCCTGCCCCACTGCACCTGCCACCCCAGCTGCACCTGCCATTCCTGGAGGCGGGAGATGCTAATGCTACTGCAGCTGCGCTCACCAGCAGTAAGCCCTGCATCTGGAGCCCATCAGTCAGCTGAGCAGTGCTCCCGCCATGAGAGTGCATTGACCACCAGGGGGTCAATGAGCATCTGCCCCTTCGTGGTCAGTGTGTGTCATAGCGACCAGTCAAACAGTTGTTTCGGTCATTTGGTCACTTAGGCTTTTATATATATAGATGTTCATTCATTTGTTCATTTATTCTTCTACCAACCCATCCCTTTGTCCATCCATCCATCCATCCATCCATCCATCCATCCATCATCTGTCCATCCATCTGCCTGTCCATCCAAGCATTTGTTGAAAATCTACTATGTACCTAACACATTTAGGAACAACAGAAGATACAAAAGAGCTATCTTTCTGTACCTATGTTTATATCTGTATCTCTATCTGCATATCTATCTGCATATCTATATCTATATCTATATCTATATCTATATCTATATCTATATCTATATATCGATATCTATATCTATATCCCTATATCTATAATATATCTATATCTATATCTATATCTATATCTATATCTATATCTATATCTATATCTATATCTATATCTATATCTATATCTATATATCTATATCTATATCTATATCCCTATATCTATAATATATCTATATCTATATCTATATCCCTATATCTATATATCTATATCTGAAGGGGATTATAATAAAATTGAGAAGCAAGCCATATGAATAGCTGCTTAATAGTAACAGTTGGCAAAAGATTGGTCTGAGACATAGGACACTAACCAGGCTGCTTGTTCTGCTTTTCTTGCTTCTTGCTTATTCTAAGTCTGTGAAGAGGTCAGCTCACCTCTCTAGACCTCAGTTTTCTCATTTGCAAAATGAACCATCAGAGTATCTGCAGGCAAAACCACCCCATCGCCCGTGAGATACCAGGTATTGTATTTTCTGGTATCTCACAGTTAAAAATCCCCTCCTCCCATATTAAAAAAAACAGTATATTTCTCCTAAACTCAGTTTTCTTTAAAAAAAAAAAAAAACAATTGAAAGATTTGTTAAAACTGTGTGTATAAGCCAGTCCCGTGAAACAAAGATTAGCTAGAGCTGGGTGGTAGTTGCCCACTTCAGACAGGAAAGTCTCTCTCCAGTTCACTAGTCTCCACCATTCCCTAAACTGAGCTGAGCTGTCAGTGGTCAGTTTCACTGTGCTAGCATGCTTGAGTTTTCTTTCAGTAGAAAAACACACTGCTTGCACCTATGTCAAAATGGGAATGCAGGAGATGGACTGAGAGGGTTGCATGTTGCAAGAAAAATGACAGAGATCATACAGAGAGAGACCAAGTGAGGAGACCCCTAGGTGTCCCACTGCAAACAGATGCCTTTGTTGAAAAGACACATGAAGTTCACATGCTGGGGTCGGGACCTCCAGGCCACCACCTGCCCTTCCCTCACTCCTGTGAGCCTGTGTTACTGCAGCTAGGCCCAGCATGTCAAGTTGCACCAAAGGAGAGAGCAAGTTAGGAGCCAACTCTGCCAAGGGGGTGGGGTGGGGTGGGGAAAAACCTGAGGGAGACAGGCCCTGCTAGTCGGCGGAACTTCTTTGCAAAGATGGTGTATTGAAAGACTTATGGCCTGTGATTTCTATGTTTTTTAGCACATACTTTTAATCACAAGAAGAAAAGGAAACAGGGCAAAGCCTCAAACCCTAAACAGCGCAGTTAAGTCATTCCAATAATATGCCAGGCTCAGAATAACAACATCTGGTCCTGCAGGGCAGTGAGCAGAGGATTAAAAACAAGAAAGAAACCTTAGATTTTAATGCAGATAGATTTACTGACTGGTGACTTGGAACTTCTAGCCGTGGTGCAGTTCTCACTAAGAGCATGTCTGCCTAATTGCAGGCGGCACGGGGTTAGGCACAGTAGTGAGTGAGTTGGAGAGAAGCAGCCTGCTCTCCATGATTGATAACCCAAGCACCAAAAGGCTTGAGTGCATTCAAAAGTGCCATGGCTCTCCAGGCAGGAGCAGCAGGCCAGGGAATGTCCCCCTGCTTCACCCAGGAGAGGTTCTACAGACTCCTGCACAGGGCAAGCTCTGCCCGGGACCAATGCCGCAGACAGTGCCAAAGCTCTTCCCTCCGATAGGATGGCGTTCCTCCGCCGAGTCCATCCAGGGAGTCTTCAGCGGGTGTTCATTTTTAACACCTAGTTTCTCTCAAACTAGAGGGCCAGCCTCTTTCCTTCCAAGAAACCTAGGCTTACAGAAGTGGTAAACACGAAATATTTCAGGGTCCTACTCTGCAAACCACCCTTTCCTACACCCATAGTTTACCTGAGAGTGCAAGCTCCCTAGATTTGAACCCCAAACATGTCAGCATCTCGTCCAGCCTATGGTTTGGCCATCATCTCCTTCCCAAACTCTGCAGGATATTTCATTCACAGGCAGAGTCTCCTCCACCTGGACCATCCTCCCTCTCTGCCTGCCTAACTCCTGCATATTTGTCAAGGGTCACTCAAGAGTCACGTTTCCCAGGATGCTTGCTTGCCCCATCCTATGTCCTTCCACCTGCTGGGTGTTCTGTCCATGCACTTAATATACTGCAGTGCAGACCGTACATTCCCCCTCCTTCTCACCATGGTAGAAGTTACTTAGCACTTAATTGAATCAATGCCGTCATTCTGTCAGCATTTATTGGTTTGTTGGTTTCTAATATTTGTCTTGTGGAGCATAAAAAAAAGAACCAAGCTTCACCTCCATCCTCAATGGATAGAGGAGAAAAGTTTGTCCCCAGAGGCTTACACTGCCATTCTATTGCCAGGCATGGCTGGAAGCATGAAACTACAAGCTTGTTTACCTGGATGGTCATGAGGGTTGGCCAATTCCCTCTGCATCGTTAATGTTTCCCTTCCATTTCTATAGTTTCCTTATTAGGGAGTTTCCCACTCTCCAAACCTGAATCTTTGAATCACTCTTTTAATTGTCCTTAAATATATTGGAGCAGATTTCTGCACATTTCTCTAGTTATGTGGAAAAAAATTGTTTCTTCTGTAGACAATTTGATCAAGGGTTTTAATTCAAACTACTCAGTTTAGCATTAAGGATTCCTTTCCTGCCCTAAGTTTGGCTCAGTGGATGGAGTGTCAGCATGTGAACTGAAAGTTTCCCAGGTTCAATTTCGGTCAAGGGCACATGACTGGGTTGTGGGGTTGTGGGCTGGATCCCCAGGTGGGGGACTTGTAGGAGGAAGCCTATGATGATTATCTCTCATCATGGATGTTTCTATATCTCTCTCCTTCTTCCTTCCCCTATGAATTATGTATATATGGTTTTTTTTTTAAAGCAAAAAACACGCAAGTGTATTATTAAAAAAAATTTCCTGCCCTAGATGGTTTGGCTCAGTGGATAGAATGTTGGCTTGTGGACCAAAGGGTCCCTGGTTCAATTCCTGTCAAGGGCATGTACCTTGGTTTGATTACTGTCAAGGGCATGTACCTGGTCAGGGCACATGCAGGAGGCAAGCAATTGATGTATTTCTCTCACATCAATGTTTCTGTCTGTCTTGCCCTCTCTCTTTCACTCTCTAAGACCCTGACTGCTCTGTTTGATCTAAAACAATGGCTTTATTATTAGTATTACCATATTAAAATACTTCAGCATGAGTATCTTGATGTGAAAGAGCAATTTATGTCTATTTCACCCTCTAGGGTGATTAAATACCCTGTAAGGTATTCTAATCAGAATCAATACTAGGTTTGTCTAATTAGTAAGATTAGGAATAATTTTAAGCTGATGAAATTTTTTGTCTTTAAATTATACAGTTAACTGAGAAATAGCACAACATTCTACCAGCCTTACATGAATAAGGTACAAGAAAACAACCAACCTGGAAATCTTTGCAGATTGTGGAGCATTTAATGTCGAGGGCCTACCAGCCGCACCTCTACATTTCAGATTGGGTTCCGCTATCCCTTTTGCCTACAGAACCCTGGACAATATCCTCTGGGAAGGGAGCGTGGGGGATAGTGGAAGGCCCTGAGGCCGCCTCCCCCAAGCTGGAGCTTATGCCTGCTTGCTGGTGGCCTTCTGGGATTTGGTCTAAGACTTGACTAGATGGGTAGCCAGGCTCCAGGGAGTGGGAAGGTATCACACCTATCTCCCACCACCGGACTTTGTAACAAAGTCTGATCAGACTTCACTGGGACACCACACTGGCTTAGGTTGGGTTTCTTTACAAATCTCCTCTATTCCTTGCCCATGGTTTGCTAATTCATTTCTCAATCAGTTCTTTTGTCCCTTACCTTCCTTAAGCCTTGGGTTAAAACTTAGCCCATATAAGAAGCTTTCTTTTTGTGCTTCATAAAGTCTCATTCTGATGGAAGGAACCTATGTGAACATAATGATTGATGGAAGTTATTACAAGTGATTTACTGACTTTACAATAAATAGTAATAACATTTACTCCACATATTTATTGAGGAAAATACCAAGATTCTGCATTGTGTTTAAAGACATTTCCCTTATAACTGAAATAGGAAGAAAACATTGTTTTCAACCTCAAGAGGATTTGGCCAATTCTTTTATACTATTGGAATTAATTATAACTCAGTGATTTAATGTAATTTTCTATCTCAAACAAGTAAATGAATAATATGGATTTAGGGATAACATGGACTTAACAAGCAACCACTGCAGTTAAAGTAGAATTTCACAGGACAGCTTTTCATAAACCAACTACTGAATTTTATGATGACAAGACACAGAATAAAGAACTTTCAAAGGAACGGGCTTAATGTTTAAGTTCTCCATAAATTCAAAGTAAATGTCATGCAAATACTTTTTAGTCACTACTACTATCTCTGTAACAACCACAACGACTTAGTGATTATATTTTCAGTCTTGTGCCAATAGCTCAACCTTACTGGGTCTTTTGGTATTACAAACCTGATGGCCTTTGACATCGATTTTAAGTTAAAAGAATTTGCTAAGTTAAAAAAATTTGCATCTCAATACTTTATACTCTATATTTTACAGTCACAAAGTGCATTTAAAATATATATTTTGACTTCAGAGAGAAAGGGAGAGGATGAGAGAGAGAGAGAGAGAGAGAGAGAGAGAGAGAGAGAGAGAGAGAGGTCAATGATGAGAGAGAATCATTGATTGGCTGCCTCCTGCACACCCCCTACTGGGGATCAAACCTGCAACCCAGGCCTGTGCCCTGACCAGGAATCTAACCATAACCTCCTGGTTCGTAGGTTGACGCTCAATCATTGAGCCAAACGGGCTGGGCACAAAGTGCGTTTCACAAGCTGCTCCCCTCCCACTTCTGGAAGTGAAAAGTGGGAACATCCACTCTTTCTGGTCCTCATTTGCATAACAATGCCACTGCTGGCCCCTCCCCCCCGCCCTCCCATGGCTGACTGCTGGGGGCAACAGGAGGGTGGGGGAGAAGGAGGCATGAAGATGAATATTTCAAGATATTCTCTTACTAAGCATATGGGCTCACGGGCTCCTCACAGCCACGCAGCAGGTGTGTGTGTGGGGGGGGTCATCTGGTATCATCCACATGTCTAAGCTCAGGGGCATCAGGGGATGCTCAGGTTCAGAGAAGCTGGATGTCTGCCCAGGTGTAACAGTCCCAAATTACCTGTGCTCTGATCTCCCCCGTACAAACTGCACATTAGCCACATAGCCCGCAGGGACAGCAGGGGACATGAACCTCCACCTGCTGTCTACCTCAGCGAGGGAGTGAGACAGAGAAGGGTGCCTGGTGAATGGAAACCTCCAGGAGCTATGATCTACTGAGATCCTGTCCTGGGAGAGCCACACAGGTCCTGGAAAACATGCACATTAAAAACACGGACAACTCACTCAGCAGTCGCCTGAGACAAGGCATCTAGGCAAAGACTAGAACTTTCCTTCACGCGGACCCCGAGAGTTACTATCGTGGTGGTGCTGTAAGACCCCAGGAGTCGAGTTTTTCGAGGCTGCCGTCTGATGCCTGCCCACTCTTCGAATTCTGCCAGGGCCTCTCCATTTTGAGACATCCCCTGCGCGTTCTCTCTGTCTCTCAGGCTGCTGTTCCAACTTCGCTGCCTTTGATCGCTAGTGAGCTGGGCACGTTGTTTTCCAAGTGTCTAGTATTTTTGATCTTCATCACAAATTCTTCCAGCGCGCTTAATACAATGTTTTAAAATAGCCTCCTGGATTCCTGGGAGTTATTAACTTACAGGGTGACGATTAATTTACCCCCGAACCCTCATGCCTACATATTTTTTTCAAAGTTCTATTTTCAAACATTAAATAACTATGTGATGAGCATCTTTCCTATGGTATCCTGTTCCACAGAGAAGCTGTAGGCATGTCTGTCTCCTGTGCAAGTGGGGAAGGGAGTGGGCTGGGGTAAACGAGTATAAAATGAGAAAACAAATTGGCTTTTAAAAATCGTAGTAAAAACAATACATAAAATAAAATTTACCATGTAAGTGAATAGTTCAGAAGTTCATTGCATTTGTCAGCTCAGGCCACTAACACATTAGCAGAGACTGGGTGGCTTAACCAACAGAAATCTGTTTCTCATCTCTGGAGTCTGGGTCCTTGAAGGTAAGTCTCATTCTGAAAACTCTTCTCCTGGCTTGTAGGCGGGTGCCTTCTTGCTGTGTGCTCACAGGGCCTTTGTGTGGGTGTGATGGAGAGAGAGAGAGAGAGAGAGAGAGAGAGAGAGAGAGAGAGAGAGAGAGAGAGAGAGAGAGAGAGAGAGAGGAGAGGAGAGGAGAGGAGAGGAGAGGAGAGGAGAGGAGAGGAGAGGAGAGGAGAAGAGAAGAGAAGAGAAGAGAAGAGAAAGATAAAGAGAGAGAGAAAGAGAGAGAGCGAGCTTTCAGGGATTTCTTTTAATAAGGCCAATAACCCCAATCGTGAGGGCTCCACCCTCAAGACCTCATCTAACCCTAATTACTTCCCAAAGGTCTCATCTTCATATACCACCATTTCAGGTCAGAGCTGCAACATATGAATTGGGAAGGGGCACACACCCTCAGTTCATAATAGTTATTTACCTGATGGTTATAAAGGACACATTAGAAATAGCTAGGACCAGCAGCTTGCACACGGCCACGTCATTGCCTTCACAGAGGCCTGGCAGGACCCTCAGGGCATCAGGATCGTTATTGTCCATGACCCTGAGTCACCAGGGTGAACAGAGAGACTGCCTGGTTCCCAGCTATTTCCCACACCAGCTGGCTTATCGTCTTCCCCCTAGACCAGCTCCTACTAAGCTTGCATTCTATGGAATGCTGACAGACTGCATCATTTCAGACGGGAGCACACTGAGTTGCTGGGACAAGGGGGGTGGGTAGTCGGAATTTCGTTGGCTGGTGCCCTCCATGGAGGTTGTGCCACCTTATTCCACTAATACCAAAGTTGAAGCACATCCCTTCCCTGACACCTGCAGTACCCATGGCCACCTATGTGCACAGAGTATGGCCCAAGTTTACTTATGCCTTTCATATGCAGGGAAGATGTATCTTGGTTTCATAGGTTTGCATTTTTATTATCATGAGTGAGGTCACACATGTTTTACCTATGGTTTACTGTTTTTTTGTTGTTTTTGTTGTTTTTTGTTGTTTTTGTTTTTTAAACCCTCACCTGGGGACATGTTCACTGATTTTGAGATTAAGAGAAAGGGGGAGGGGGAATGGAGAAAGAGGAAGAGAGAAACGTTGATGGGTTGTCTCCTGTACACAGAGGGCTGGGGGTTGAACTGCAACCTTTTGGTGTTCAGGACGATGCTCCAACCAACTGAGCCACCTGGCCAGGGCTCTGCACTATTTAGAGAGAAAGGGAATGAGTCCTTTGTCTGTGATAAATGTGAACAAGGTTTTCCCTCATTATGTCACATGTCTTTTGCATTGGTTTGGGATGTTTTCAATTCAGAACCTCTTTATTTTTTCGGACTGTTTCATTTTGATGGAGTCAATCCCATCAGTCTCTTCTTTAGGGCTTCCTGACTTTTGGGAGGGAGTAGTCATAATTGGAAAGGTCTTTCTCACTGCAGGGTTATTTTAAATTGTTTTTCATATTTTCTCAGTTTCTAGATTTTTAGTTTTTTAACATTTAAATCTGTGATCATGTAAAATTCATTTTGGCATTAGAAATGAAGTAGGGATTCCTCTTTTATTTCCATAATTGGCCATGTGTATCATTAGATAAATGGCTCATTTTCTTCTCGGATTTGTGAAACTCACAAGTGTTTTGGGGGTTTATTTATGTGCTCCCCAATCTTGCTCATTGACCTGCCTATCTGCTCAATCATGAGTGCCAGGGATTGCGATTCCTGCAGCTTTATTTGTTTCCTTAGGGCGCTGGTCCTGGTTCCTGCTCTTCATTTTAGCAATGCCCCAACCATCACTGCATGCTTACTTTTCTACTTACATCTTAGAATATATTTTTTCTAGTGTTATTAAAATTCTATTGTACCATTCATTGCATTTATTATAGATGAATTTAGGAAGATTTGAAATCGTTATGCTGTTGAGTGTTTTTAATCAAGAATATTCCATTTATTTGGTTTTTAAAAACTTTATCAGTTTCACTTTAGATTTTTCTTCATAGAGATTTTACATATTTAAGTTACATCTATTTCTAGGTATTTTATCCTTTTTTGTTGCTGCCACAAGTAAAGTAAGTTTTCCATTATGTTTTCTAATTTCTTGTAGTTTATATGTCAAAAATTATTATTTATGTTTTTTTAATCTAATTTACTCTTTAATGTGGTTGGTAATAGTATTAAATTTTATTCTTTTGTGTTTTTTTAGAGTACAATCATGCCATTTGCAAATAGTGGTGAAGTTGCTTTCTTTCCCATCCAAGTTTTATGCTGTATTTTTCTTGTTGGTATTTAATTGTTTTAGTATCTTCAGATCAAAATGAAATAATGACAGCAATAGTGGACCAAATAAAAACATGTGGTCTGGCGGTAGTTTTATTGTGCTGTTTCTTTCGCTGCACTGAGACTGAGAATGGAGATACTGTCAGTACACGTAGGAACTGGATGAGAATTTCAGTGTGGTCTATTCTCTGACAAGTTCAGTGAGCCCTTCCAAATATCTATTTTGTTTCTGGATTATGAATTGAATAGATAGAAATTAGGTCTACTTTAGCATTTTATTGTTATATTTTCCATATTTTTAATAATTTTTGGTACACTTAATATGTCTTGAACTGAGAGAGGTGGATTGAAATCTCTCTTCACTACTGTATTTTCCCTTCGATTCCTAGTAGTTTCACTTTGTGATTTTCATGCTCTCTTACTTGGTGCTGTTATTAATTATCGAGGAGCGTACTGTGAAGTCATTCTTCACAAATATAAAGTGATCTTCTTTGTCTTGTGTGGTGCTTTTTGTCCTAAATTCAAACTTGTCTGGTTAAAAATTTATTTTGTATATCATATGATTGCATTTGCCCATTTTAAAAATATTCAACACTGCTTAATCACTTTGTTTTAGATGTGACTTTTATATGAAGTGGAGTATATAACTGAGTTTTACTCTTTGCTCAAACATGAAAGTTTTTTTCTTGATATGGAACCTTTATTTACATTTATCTATTTGATAGGTATGTTTGGTTTTTAGGTTCTCACACTATATCTTTTTATTTATTCTCTTTCTCTTATTTAATTGAACAATTAGAGTAAAAATATTGTTCCCTTCAAACTATTTTTTAAAATATAATTCTGGATAGTTCTTCCAGATCTCTTTTATATTTTGACTATAGAATATCTATCAATTAAGGCTATTTTGAACATATTTTGTGAAGGAGCAAACACACATTGCACATTCCGATGCACAGATATGTAGCCAATGTAGTTGACACAGATTGTAAAGGAGATTTTGTCTACCTGATTAATTTTCCTTAATTTAATCTCAAACTTTCCTCTTCTGTTTCAGCGACAGAGGACCACGATTGGAACAATAAAGCTTTTTGCAGGTGAACAATACTTGGTGATATAAACGAGACCTTCCACAGCTTTCTTTACAGACCTCATTTAAAGGCAGCGGCACCATTTCTTGCATTAATTGAAAGTTTTGATTTCTGCCTGAAGATCTCAAATTGAAGGCTGATCTGTGTCTCACAGTGGGTATTGCGATAATGAAGCAAAAGGACAGGATCCCAAAGGATAGATAGCCAAAGGAAGGTGTGAAAGGGGAAAGAAGTGGTGATGAGAGTTTCAACAACAACAACAACAACAACAACAACAACACACACACACACACACACACTCACAAAGAAAGAGAGAGAGAGAGAGAAAGAGAGAGAGAGAGAGAGAGAGAGAGAGAGAGAGAGAGAGAGAGAGAGAGAGAGAGAGAGAGAGAGGCCTCTTTGGGGGAGTTTGCTTCTCTTTTAAAGCCATTTCTTGCCATTAAAATTATTTTGCATGTGTTTCTTTATATGCGAGTGTTTGTGTTCCTTCTGATAATTCAAATTCATTTATGTGTTGTTGCTTTTCTAGTACTTGTTTTTAGAAGTCTAACTTTATGTTATATATTTAATTTATTATTTCTTTAGACAGTAGCTTTTGAATCTTATTTGTAACGGTGGTAATTAATACCTTTCCACTTTACCCTGTCTTTCCTTCATTTTCTCTAATACTCTGCTGCAGTCAACTATATTATTTCCTTAGTTCTTCCAATAGTTTCCTATATAATTCGAATGCACTTCTATGTTGATTGCTTTTTAAAACATTTGTAAGTGGCGGAGCTCTTTGTTCACTGCTCTATCCCAATATTTGGCATTTGTTAAATAAATGTTTGTGGAGTAACATGTACTTCTTCTCAGCTGAAATTCACAATCATGGCCTTGCCCAGTTCTTCCTATTGTTTATAAAATAATATCATGTTTTTCTCAATCTATTATATTTGTTACAAATTATTTTCCTAGTTGTTGTTATTACATAATTTTGGGTAATTTGCTACACACAGAAGTTTAAATATTTTTATAACACAGTCATATTTGCTTATTTCTTTGTAAGTTTCTTCTTTTAATTTTATGCTCAGTCTTTCTCCTCTTGACGTCTGATATTATTTCTGGTTGTTTTAAGGTTTGCATATGACCCTTCATTTTCTGAAACTTATTGAAGAGCATTCTTTGTCAGTAAAATTCTAACTTTTCTAATGTTCTTTATTATTTGAAAGTTTATTACTTGGTGATAGCACAAATGGGAGTGTGGGTATATCCTCGATTTTCTTCATTTTATGTTTTCCAAATGTCTATGACTAAACAATTTACTTTCTGCACTAATGAAATAAAGAACCACCAGGTTAGGACAAATTAAAGAGAAAGTCAAACTAGCTTCATCTAGTTAAATTTTAAAGTCTCCCACTGAAAACTGCAAACACAGGTTATGTTTTGGAAATTAACCCAAAACAAGACTTTCAACATTTGCTGTGAGAGAATGAAAATAATCCAGAGTCCAAACTCAGCCCTACAACTCTCACACATGGTTTTGAGCTAATTAAATATTTTTCTTGACAGCTGACCTAAAACTAAGAAGCTAATTTATGATTTGACTCATAGATCTTCTTACTACGGCTTAACCGGCATTTGGTTTTAGTTATACCATACATGACATGAGACGCAAAAAAGAACCTATAATAACCAAATGACTGCTGCTCCATTCCGTGCTGCCCCTCACTGCCATGAGATTGCCACAGTGGACAGCATCCCTCAGAGTTGTCGTGTCCATTTACCTCCATGGCTGGGCTGACAATCCATTCCTTTTGCTAATCTCGGTATACTTTAAGGAGGATATAAATTATGGCAGCAGTGTAAACATTTTTAGATTAAACTTTGGGGACTAGGTTTGCCAGATTCTCCTGATGGCTAAAAAATGAGACGATTATGTTGTGTCACTTACATTAATGAATTTTTGCTTCAAGTAATATAAAAATTGTCTTGTGACAGATAAAAAAAATGAATCCCCCCCCCCTTTTTTTTTATACTAAGTAGTTTGAGGCTGCTGGCATGCATTTTACTTGCTCCGTGATGTCAGGGCTGGCATTGCTGCAGTTGGTTTGGTCTCTCAATCATGACTGCTGCCCAGGGTCACAAGATGACTGGCATGTCTTCAGGCATCACTTCAAGGCTGGGAGGAAGGGCCAGGGCAAGGGGCTATGCCAATGACTTCCTCGTTATCAGGAAAACAAATGACTGCTCCTAGGTCATTGGTCAGAACTGGGTCACACTGCCGTCCCTTCGGCCAGGAGAGGAGCACTGGGAAGGTGGGCGAGAGTTCTGTCATGACTGGCTTGGACCCTCAGGATCCACAGCCTGGGCAGGAACACATGCCTTTTCCAAACAAAATAGGGGTTCTGGGGATGGAATGCAAATGGGGTAGGTTACCCACTGTGTGGGCCATGAAGAGCAGCCGTGGAAGGCTGGCTAAGCAGACAGTTCCCCAAAAGAGCCACAAGTACACAGTGGTGGCCCCTAGATTTCAAGACACGTTGCTTTGGTGATCTGCATTGATTTGGTGATCTGTGCTCAGGCACTAACTTCATTTAAAAAATCACAGTAGTGCCTTTACTCATACTTTCTAATAGTTTATTAATGTTTTATTGCCTCTTTCTTATTAGGGGTGATATTCTTTATACCACTGTGTGTTTAGAAGTGCTTGTATTTTATGGGCACAAAGGAGATGCCTATTTAAATCCCTGCTGTTGCACATGGATTAAGTCTGTCACGGACACAGCATACCATGCTTGGTATCTTCACATTCATGGATACCTCCTTACGTGGCATGACTGCGAGGATAATCACCCCAACCCTAGAAGGCGTTGGGATGTTCTTAGCAGGAGGGTTTGGCTAAAGAGTCTCTGGCTCAACCACAAAACCCTGCAATTATAGAACCCTGAGAAACATTCAAGAGCTAACTCTATTGGTGCTTTTGACTAAATAGATTGAATCAAGAAAGTGAAGTAGAGTAGAATAAGGTGATGTTCAGTGTTCTTGTTTTTGACAACTATTTGCTTGGTGTTGTTTGCACAGTGTTATGTGTCAGAGTATGAGTAACCCAGGGAGTGAAGAACATAAGTGTAGAAACATGCCTATTCATAAAGCCAGAAAAATGGAGTTCCAGGTCGGGCAGCATGAGCAAGTGTGGTAAAAGTTCCTGAGTTGGGGTAAGGGATAGATCTGAGAGCATGAATTACTAAAGATGGATGCTAGGCAATTGCTCCAGGGTCCTCTCTGGCAACAACAAGTGACAGAAGTATGAAAGCAAAGAGACCCTTTGCTACAAACATCCAGCAAACAGGTTACTGCTACAGGACCCTTTTCTTGTAAGTTGCTTATAACCCAGCACAGTGGTTGGCAAACTCATGAGTCAACAGAGCCAAGTATCAACAGCACAACGATTGAAATTTCTTTTGCGAGCCAAATTTTTTAAACTTAAACTTCTTCTAATGCACTTCTTCAAAATAGACTCTCCCAGGCCATGGTATTTTGTGGAAGAGCCACACTCAAGGGGCCAAAGAGCCGCATGTGGTTCCTGAGCTGCCGTTTGCCAACCACTGGCTCAGCCCAAATGGCTTTAACTGGAAAGGGAATTCGGTGGCTCACGTACTGGTAAGACTGGGGTTAGCTTGGTAGACAGGTGCCAATGCTGCCCACAGAATCAGACTTCCTTCCTCTCTCACTTGGTTCTGGTTTCTATGCTGCATTGGGTTCATTTTCTCCATGTTTATTCTCTCACGGGCACAAGATAGTTGTCTTCAGTCCTCCTACCACACTCGTGGAGCTTCACATTGGGAGGAAAGAAAGATTTCTCTCCCAGAAGTGGAGCAAAAATTCAGAGCCTGGCTCATTAATCACATGACCTTTTCACACCAGGCCAGAAGTCAGGAGGTGGGACAACTAGTGAGGTCAGCTCAGTCAGTGCTTACCCAGGCCTAGGATGCTCTGCCAACCTTCTCACTCCCTTCTCTCTGAACCATCTCAGCACATCCTCATCCACACATCTGCACTGTGTACAGACCAGCAAGTCTCAGAATCAGGTCTGGGCACCCTTAGCATCAGTATCACCTGGACCTTTAAAAAAGAATGTACTGGGCCCAGCCAGACCTACCAAACCAGAAGGACTAAGACTGGGACATATAGGCATTTTCACGAATCTCCTGGCGTTGCTGGTACACATTCAAGTTTGCGAACTGCTGAGAAAAACTGCCTCCTTATGAGAAAGAGGCCTGGTTTGAGGGGGAATATATTTTCATAGCAATAATGGCAGTTTAGCCAAAGGTCAACTTAGATGAACTTCTAGAATCTATCAAATGCCAGAAAAATAGAGAGAAGAAAAATAACTGTAAGAGAGATTGCTGTGTGCCGTCTGGACATGGCTATTTTGACCCTGAAAAAATGCAAATGCATTTTTGTTGCCTTAGCACATGGCCTGCAGTCCGGCAGCGATGCATTGTAAACAGACCCTGTTAAAACAAACAGTTCTCTCCAGCTCTTTTTTTCAATATTTTCTCTAAATAGTTATTTGGTAATACACATTTTTCTGTTTTGTAGAGTCCCTAAATAGCAGAGGTCTCCACTTGGAGGGGCCAGCTCATGCCTCCTGGTGCCAGAGTATTCACGGCGTTTTCATTTTGCTAAATAAAGAACTGGAGCGAATGTCAACCCCGCGGTGGTACTGGGCCCTCAATCCAGGAGGGAGAAGGAGGAATTCACAGTTCCTGTCCCCCCTCAAACCCTTCTGCCCTGACATGCAGTGGCACCGAGAAGGAGGCCCATCCCTGGGCGCCGTGTCTCCCTTTCCAGCCAGCTCTCTTCCGAACGACCCAATCGATGCCTCTGGTGCCCAGATCAGACCCACACTTATCAAACCAGGTGATGCTGTATGTGCTTATGCCACCCACTCAATAAAATCTTCTAAGGTGAGAAGTCTATCCACGCACCACTTCCCTGGGAAGGTTAACATTGAACAACTGGTCAGAGAGAACAGAAATGACACTTGCCTGATACTTGACATCATTTGGGGTTGGGAGCTTCAGAAGCATTTGCATTTTTTTCAGGGTCCTCAAATCCATCCATGCAGCAGCTTTCCCAGCCCCTGGCCTCCCTCTCTTCATCCTGGAAAAGGGACCACAGGCTTCCTCCTGGCCCAATGGCTTTGCATTCTAGGATGTGTAGATTCGTGGTCTTAGAGATAGAATGGACTTTGGAAATTGATCATTTATCTCTGGGTTTCCTTGAAGGCTGACTCCATGTTTGAATGCCACATGATCATTTAGAATCCCAGTTGTAGAGTGGGAGGCACTCCTCTTCCATGATTTGGGGACCCTATCGCCTACTTTAGTCTCAAAATGCCTCTTGGATGTTCTCGGCCAGTGGGTGCGATCCTGACTCCAATACTCTGCTCAGTGTTTATAGTGTGTGGGCTCAAGAGACAGAGCACAGATGTTCACATTTCTGTTGGCTGTACTTTTTGGGCAAGTAATTGAACCTCTCTGGTCTCAGTTGTAAAATGAGGATCATAGTAGTATGAGAGGGTTGTGGTGATGATAAAAGTAATTAATAGACACAAGCTGCTTGAGCTTTTGCCTGGTACATGGTGAGCACCCCCGTGCTTGCTGCTGCCTGAGCCTCTGGAGTGTGCTTTTCTCCTTCTGCCTCGGAGGTAGAAACATCACTCACGCTCCCCTGCTGCATTCTAAGGTAACACCTGTGGCAGGGGCTGTGACTCATCCCTCAGTATCTAACCTCACAGTCTCTTGGGCTTCGCAGGAGCTCAAGAAATGTGTTTGCAATTAAAGTAAAGCCCCCTTACTCCTACCCTGAGCCTATTTGGTAAATTCCAGAAAAACAGAACTTACTGCTTCTACGTAAAAGTGAAGTTCTCCTACTTAATCTGCTGCAAGATCCCTGCTGGGATTTTGATTCTTTAAATTCCTTCAGCAAAGTCATTCTTTTCACTACCAAAGCTGTCACTGCTCCTATGCTCTCTCCCCTCTCCACCAGCTTCCTCGGCTGCCCTGGCTATGGCTGTCTATAGGAGCCCCACCCCACTAACAGAAAGGAAAACACTGACTGACCTCTCACTTGGGTCATCTGATAAAATGCTTTCCTCCCTGTTGTGCCAGGGCCTGCTTTAAAAAAAAAATTGTTAAAATATGTTTTGATTGATTTTAGAATGAGAGTAAGGGAATAGGATAGAGAGGTAGAAACAATGGTGTGAGAGAAACATCGATTGGCTGCCTCCTGAATGGCCCTTACTAGGATTAAGCCCACAACCTGGGCATGTGTCCTGACTGGGAATTGAACTGGTGACCAGCTGGGAAGGACCTGTTTTGTTAACCTAGAGGAGTGGCTGATGGTGACAAATCAGGCCATAGATGGAAGGGTGGAGGGTTGGGTGAAAAGCTTGTGAGTTTGTCATTTCTTGTTATGTAGGCAGTGCAGTCACCTCTTTCTCTCTTTTATGACCCTCTGGACTCTAGCTATACTATGAAACACACCTAACTCAGTAGCAAAGAGCCACCGAGAGAATGAAGAAACCACATGACCACTCTTTACCCGACATCCACGGAGGTCTGCCAGTTGCTGGGATTCTGGTCCAGGTCTCCAGCAACACCTGATCTCCCTGGTGGGGTGAGCAGGGGCCTGCTTGAGCAGGAAGTCAGGCATAAATCCTCGGAAAAGACTCATGGCAAAAGCTTGGACATTTAAGGTCACCGCTATCATTTCCAAATTTCATTCCTCTCCCTTGCTCTTGGTCCGAGGATCTATGGACTAGGCCTCAGCAGAGGGGAGGTGGTTAGTTTCCTAATAACGACGGCATAAAAAGTACCACAGACCAGGCTGCTTAATACGGCAACAGTTTACGCTCTCATCGTTCCGAGGTCAGAAGCCTGAACTGAAGATGTTGGCAGGGATGCAGTCTAAGGCCCCAGGGAGAACCTGTTCCGGGCCTTTGTCTTAGCTTCTGGGGTGCCAGCAATGCCTGGTATTCCTTGGCTTGGGTCCATCCCTGCAATCCTGCCTCCTCCTCACACGCTGTTCTCTCTGTGTCTTCACATAGTCTTCTTATAAGGTCAGCGGGGACAGTGAGTTAAGGACTACCCTAGCATGATCTCATCTCAACAGATTCCATCCACAGAACCTCACTTCCAAGTAATGTCACCTTCTGAGATATCGGGGTTTAGAGCTGCAATATATGTCTTCTTGGGAAACACAATTCAACCCTCCCACGGGAGGGATGCCGTGATGATAGACATGTTGGCATTGGTTTGGATTGGACTTTTCAGTGTCTACAGCTGAGACTGTCCTCTGAACCTGAAAGAGACTAGAAGAAGGTATTGTTTCTGCCTGATTTTGTTATTCAGGAAGGAGAAGGGAGATACAATGGAGCAGGTTCGGAGGGGTCGATGGAGGAGCATTAGCTCACAATAACCACACAGAACCCAGTCCCCTTACACCAGACCCACCCCTTCTAATCTCCTGCTCTCACACAGGTAAGGGAAGAAGGCTGGAGAAGCACAGGCCTTCCCTCAGCGGGGCTTAAACACCCTCAGTGTTAGTGATGTGTATAGTTCACCTTTTCTCTCCTTGACAAAAGGAGAGAAATCATCTTTTTAGGTTTCAGTCCCCAGTAGAAGGTGGTGTCCAGCCAGAGGTCAAGACTCTGGTATAAATGGCAGAAACACATTTGAAATGGAAGTCTCATGGAACTGAGAAGTTCAGGGAGTGGGAAGCAGATTCAGAGGGGCTTGATGGAAGGGCTCCAACAGCATCAGCAGGAGCCAGACTTTCTCAGTCAGCTGACCATGCTCCCTCTCTGGCGGCTTCTTTTCCTGTCACTCTGACCTCTTCCTTTCCCAAGATAACTGGCAATTATCCTGACTCTCACCCTCTATTGTTTTAGCTGGGTTTAAATTTTATATTAGTGGAGTTATATTATACATATGATATATGTTTAGTATCTACTTCTTTTACCTACATTATGTTGTAGGAGTCATTTATTTTGTTACACGTGTTTGTAGTCCATTTATTTTCAATGCTATTTGTCAGTTGTATGAATACACCATGATACACAATTTATTTTCTTTTACTATACATGAACCTTTTTCTCTTAGTTCCTGTTACTAATGGTGTTGCTATGAACCATTTTGTAATTTTTTTTTTTTGCACATAAGTACAGATATATGAAGAATAGAATTGTTGCATAAGAGGATTTGGAAGTATTTAAGTTTAGAAGATAATGCAAAACAGTTTTCCTTAGTGATCACATAAATTTGTACTCATACCAGCAGTGTATGGAAGTTCCATTTGCTTCACAAGGCCAGCCTTTTTCAATATCACTACTCTGATGGTGTGTTGTGATTTCAAACACCAATGATGAGAGAGAATCATTGATCAGCTGCCTCCTGCATGCCCCCAACTGGGAAGCAAGCCTGCAACCCAGGCATGTGCCCTTGACCGGAATTGAACCTGAGGCCCTTTTGGCCAACAATGCTCTATTCACTGAGCCAAACCAGCAAGGGTTATGGGTTACTTTTATAACTGTGAACTTGAAAAAACCAAACATATCCTGGTATTCATATTGTTGAGTTTGTTGTTTGTAAATGTCATTAAGGTCAATTTGGTTCAAATTATATGTTAACTAACTTTTTGTCTCCCTGTTTATCAGTTAATGAATGAATTGTATTTAAATTCCCCTTTTGTTTGTGGATTTGTTAATTTTTTGTTTATATTCTTGCTTTTTGTTGTATGTCAGGACTTTTTATTATTCAATTTTTTCTCCTTCATTAAATGTTAATTATATATCCTTTTACTCTTTCTTTAACATATTCAGTGACAAAGCATACAAAATTGGCACTTTCTTCACAAGGTTTTTCTCTTTTTTTGTGTTAATGTACACAGATTTTAAACTACATGAGACACTGTTATTATCATATTGTATGGCAAATATTCATTTAGATTTACCCACATACATATTCTTTCTGTTGGCCTTTATCCCCTCCTGCATTATGGCCTTTCCTCAGAGACTATTTCCTGAAGAACTTCCTTTAGTATTGCTTTCAGAACAGTTCTATTGGTCATGGATTATTTCAGTATTCTTCATCTCACTTTTTTTTTTTTTTTTTTTAAGGAATATTTTCACAGGATACTCAATTGGTTTGGTAATTATTCTCTTTCAGTGTTTTAAAGGATATTTATTGAAAAAGTGGTCTTTGGCTCAGTGATCCCATTCTAGGAATATATCCTAAGAAACCCAAAACACCAATCAGAAAAAATATATGCATCCCTCTCTTCATAGCAGCATGATTTACAATAGCTAAGATCTGGAAACAGCCCAAGTTCCCATCAGTCAACAAGTAGAAAAAATGCTGTGGTACATTTACACAATGAATACTATGCAGCAGTATAAAAGAAGGATCTCTTACCCTTTGAGACAGCATGGAGGAATCTGGAGAGCATTATGTTAAATGAAAAAAGCTAGTCAGAAAAAGGCAAGTATCCCATGATCTCACCCACGTGTGGGCTCTAAGGAGCACAATAAACAGATGAACAAAATAGACCCAGAGTCATAGAAACATGGAACAGACTGATGAATCTCAGAGGCAAGGTGGGGGTGGGTGGGAAGAGAGTAGCCAAAGAACTTCTATGCATATAAGCATAACCATGGACAGAGACAATAGTGTAGTGATGTAGGCTTGGGGTGGGAAAGGGGGCAGGTGGGAAAAAAATGGGTACATCTGTATAACTTTCAACAATAAAGATAAGATAAATTTTAAAAAGAAAAAGACAGTCTTGAACATGCCATCTTTCAGGCCCCACTCAGCTGTATGAGAACGGGCCCAGGACATGTAGCTTTCCTAACTAACATACAGGAGGCCACCCAGCCTAAGCCACACTTACCTTCCTGGGGAACAGCCTCCCCTGTTCCATGCTGTTTGTCTCTGATTGGAGCATCATTTGGCACTTGTCAAACCCACTGCTTTGTCTGTCCTCCCCAGGAAGGGGGAAGGTTCCTTCTACTGTGGCTTAGAGGGTGTAGGTAGGCAAATTGCCTGTGTCAGCTGACAGGAGAGACCCACTGGCCGTGGGGACCCATGCCCACTCCTGAGGCTGGTCTTGCTGTCTCTTCTCCATGTGAACAAAGTGCTGTTCCATCCAGTGCTTGACTGCCCTGTGCTTTCCCCGGTGACTCCAGTTCAAAGATGCATGGGCAGCAGTATGTGGAGTCCTTCTCCGGCGCACAATATCCCATTGTCTTCTGACTTCTATTGTTTTTTTTTGTTTTTTGTTTAAATGTCATCTGTAAATCTTCTCACTGATCCTTTGAAGAAAAGGTACTTACTTTTTCCTCTGCTGTTGGTTTTTGGTGGAGCGATGATAAGACAGGTATGATTTTTCTTGTTATAATTCTACTTGGTTATGATAGTATTTCTTGAATCTGTGGCTTAATGTTTCCTTCAGTTTTGAAAAATATTTTTTTTTACTAACTTTCTAAATAAAATTTCAGCTCCAGTTTCTTTCTTGGGTTGCATTTACACACTTACACTTTTTACCATGACCCAAATGTCTCTCATACTCCTCTCTGTACTTTCTATTTTTTCTTGTTATGTTTCAGTGTGGGAACATAGCTATGTCCTTTCATCCACTGTACTTCCCCTCTGTTAACCCACTTGCTGAGTTCTTAATTTCAGGTATTAACTTTTTAAATTCTAAATTTTACATTTGATTCTTTCTTGTAGAATTTAGTTTTCTGCTGGAACTCTTCACATTTCATATATTTTACTGAATGTATTTAATGTTATTTACTTAACTTTTTTTCCTTGTGGTTTTGGTCTATTCATTGTATATCCTTATATACCTGATAGTTTTTGACAGCTTACTGGACATGGTGTATGAAAAATTACATAGGTTCTTACCATTTTTTGGCCAATTAGCTTTTTAGTTTTTCAGCCCAATAATGTTATAAAGTAGCAAGTGACTTGAATCTCTTTTCTCTCTGTGATTTCGGTATACTTTCTGACTACCTTGTTACCTCTTGAAATCCTTTAAACAGATTATCCCTTATCCCTCAAAACAAAAACAAAAACAAAAACAAAAACAAAAAATCCCAAAAAACAAAACCTAGCTATTTTAGTTGTGATCAGTGAAATATATAATCTAACTTGTCATGGCCAGAAATAGAAGTAGAAACCTTTCTAATAGTTCTCATCCTTGAGATAGCAAACCCTTTTCTGTGTATCTTAGGCTCTTGGAACTATGGACCTAGTGCAATTAACCTCATTTCAATGTAATAGAAGACCTTAGAGGCTATAATTGATCGATAAGAGGACACTCATTTCCCCTTCAGCAGTGCATTGATCATCTTTGGGGCGGGGGTGCGGGGGTGGGAAGTGGTCACAGAAATAATTTAAAAAATACGCCTCCTGGAACACTTTGAGTCTTTAAGGGATGTGATTTTCAAGCTTCCATGGCAACAGAAGAACTGTATTTACATTTACTAAATTTCTCTGTGGTTTTAAACATTTATACTATTGATGCGGATCTTGTGGTGTCTGATAATGGACACAAGTGATGGCTCTCTCAGTGCTCTATGAGGTGTGAAATAATGGGTTGGTGGAAAATGGTTGTCAGATGTACGCAGAGCTTTGAGGAAAGTGATCTGTTTCTGAGTTTGGGCCTTGGACTACGTCAAGCCTGTGTAGGTTTGATCTTGAGTTTTGGTTTCTTTGTAGAAATGTATAGCAGCCCACATTTTTTTTATAGGTCTCACTATACATACAAAATGGATTCTCTTCACATATAATCACTAGTTGTCCAAACTTAGAAGTTAAGGAGAATAACTTTTCTAGAGGCAGGTCAGAGCTAAGCCTAGGCGCTCCTTACCATTCTGCTGGCTAACAGGGCCTGCTGCCTTTATGCAGAATGAGGGTCAGGATTTTAGTTCTCAAATGGTGATTAACTCTGGATAATTAGTTCCAGCTTATTAGAGCATTGTTTTCCAAAGTAGCCTCTGGTCCCTACTTCCTGACATGATTAAGAAGAAATGACCAGGATGTGAAGTGTGGGGTGCTAGGGAAGGGACATTTTCCTGATTAAACAACAAAACCAAGCAGCCAAGTTTATTTCCTGGGTCACTTCTCTGGGAAGATTGTGTTTTTAGAATACGCATTGTGATTTTCCAAGGTAGGGAAAGTAAATACAACATGCAATGTTTCTCATGTCAGGCTGAACTCTGTCTACTTTCTTACAAGTTCAAAGAAAATTCACACTTAATAAACTGTACATTTAGTGATGATGTTGGGAGAGTGAGGACGTGTGGAACGAGACAGCCCTAGGGGAGATAATAAATTTTTCTTCTTTCATGCTTTCTACTCATTTTCACTGTTAAAAATGTTTCTTGTTTGTGTGTGTTGTTTTGTTTTTTTGTACTCACCATAAGCCCTTGGCAGGAAACTTCCTACACAGACTAAGCAACCAGCTAAGCAGAATTCTCAAAGCTCCTCCCTTTCTCCCTGGGTGCTAAGGGCAGGTGATGGAAAGAGGCAGCATTGGCAGTGGGTCCCCTGGGAAAACCCCTTTGCTTGACACTAGATACCTCTCCTCGCTGGAGTTCACCTAATAGCTTGGTTTCTGGTGACTGGTGGATGGGGCAGGATGATCCTGAGAAGTTCTGAGCCTAGACAAATCTTAGGAGAGCCTAAGAGGATCAGTTCCAAAGGCAAATCCTACTCTTATTCCTATTTACCTATTCAAGAGCATCCATCAGGGGCTCTAGATGGTTTGGCTCAGTGGATAGAGCATTGGCTTGTGGACTGAAGGGTCCTGAGTTTGATTCTGGATAGGGCACATGACCGGGTTGCAGGCTTGATTCCCAATAGGAGGCCTGCAGGAGGCAGCCAATCAATGATTCTCTTTCATCATTGATGTTTCTTTAAAAAAATATATATATTTTATTGATTTTTTACAGAGAGGAAGAGCGAGGGATAGAGAGTTAGAAACATTGATGAGACAGAATCATCATTCAGCTATCTCTTGCACACCCCCTACTGGGGATGTGCCTGCAACCAAGGTACATGCCTTTGACCAGAATCGAACCCGGGACCTTTCAGTCCACAGGCTGACGCTCTATCCACTGAGCCAAACCAGTTTCAGCATCATTGATGTTTCTATCTCTCTCTTTCTCCTCTCTGAAATCAGTAAAAATATATAATTAAAAGTAAAAAAAGTAGTCATAAGGAGAAAAGAGTTTACAGTCAGCCTGGTGAGAGTGATAGTGGTTAGCTTTTATGTAATAAATAAATCTCTTTTAAAGTACTATTTGAATAAATGTTCTCTTTCTCTTGAGATTACATCATCTATGAGTTATTAAATGTCTGTCATTGGTGGTGGTGGTGGTGGTGTGCGTGTGCGTGTGTGTGCATGTGCCTGTGCCTGTGTGTGTGTGTGTGTGTGTGTGTGTGTGTGTGTGTGTGTGTGTTGGGAGGCTGGAGAAGTATGACCCCATATTTAGTTTATCTAGGTCCTACATGGAATAATAGCTCCTTGTGGCTATTTGTTGTAGGGGAGGAGGAGTGATCAGAGGGAATCTTGCATCCAAGTTTGCAATAGTAACATAGTCACCTACTCAAGGTACATTGGATTAAAGAGACAAGTTGGAGTGTTGGGGAAATTAATCACAAATAATAACAGTGCACCAAACCACACCACAGCACCAGAGTCTGCTATCCCTGCCACTCTGAGCAAAGAGACTCCAATTAATGTGGTGGTAATGATGGGGGTGGGGGGCAGGCTGTTATTTTCCTTGACAGTTTCAGAGACATTTCGTAAATAATGTGCTTGGTGTGTCAGCTCGTGCATCTGGGAAGCATAACGCGTCCTTGGCACCATGGTGCATTGTGACGTTTGTCCGTTGTCTCTTGCAGAAGGAAGGAGAGGGGTTGAGCCCATCTATTTAGAGTTTTGGATATTTTGGTGTCTGTAGAACTCTCTTCAAGCTGAGGTTATTTTTGCCCCCGAATAATCAAAGCCAGGCTCCTTCAGGAGGTTGCTGAGTGGTGGCTGGCGGACTTGAGTAGAACCAATTGCTGTCGTGCAAATCTCAACACCACGTTAATGAAGGAGAAGGGGTTTTGGATGATGAAAATTGCTCCACAGAGGTTTCGCCTTATGGTTTTGATAATGTTTATGGCAACATTAGGAATGCAAATATAATTTCCCTGGGACAAACAACACAAAACTATGTATTCTTTGATGATGCTTTGGCTTGATTTTGGAAAGGGACATGACAAATTAGACATCGGGTAAGTCATAGTCAGGGGAACCTGGTTTTCAATTTCTTTTTCTACTCTACTACCGAGAAGCTGTGTAATTTTTGTAAGACTTTACTCTTCTATGCCATATACTTGCTTTTTTTCTTTCATTCAAAGCACAGGTAGGAGAGTACTTACTCCGAAAGTTGTGAAGATAAACTTTTAAAAGTAAAAGTGGATTTGTCCTTTCCTCTTTCTTCTGATGCTACCAATGGTCATTTTAGCCATCCTAATTATTATTATCTCCTAGTTATTATATTCTAATTATCACATCCTAATTATTATCACTTTGTAAACCACCTATTGACACTGGTATTTACTCTTAAATGTTCACTAAACTATTCATCTTATTTATCATTAACAGCTCAAACTTTTTGAAACAAATCTATTTTTAAATTTAAATTTTATTGGGGTAACATCTTATATAATAAAAGCATAGTATGCAAATTGTCCCCTCAACCTGGAGGTCATCCAAGAGTTCAACCAGGGGGTGGGGCTGACCAGACAGAAGGGAGGAAGGCCCCAACCAACAGCTGGCAGCCACTAGGGACCCTACCAGTGCACCAGTTTTGGGAACTGGGCCTCTAGTTGGTTAATAACATATAAGTTCTCTCATATAAGTTTCAAGTTTATAATTCTATAACATATATTGCATTTGTGCTCACCACTCAAAGTTTAGTCTCCCTCCATCACCATATTTTTGACCCCCTTTACCCTCTTCATCTTCCCCCATTCCCCTTCCCCTCTGGTAACCTTCACACTATCATCTATGTCTACCAGTTTGTTTATTTGTTGCTTTCTGTTTTATATCCCACATAGCACTGATATCATGTGGCTTTTGTCCTTTTCTATCTGGCTTGTTTTGCTTACCACGATATTCTCAAGATTCATCCATATTCTTGCACATGGCAGTATTAATCCTTTCTTATGGCTGAGTAGTATTCCATTGTATATATGTATCATATCTTCCTTTTTACAATTATTTATTGAAAACCACTTAAGTTAGTTCCATGTGTTGGCCACCGTGAATAGTGCTACAATGAATATAGGGGTACATCTATCTTTACAAATAAATATTTTCAAAAATTTCAGGTAGATACCCAAAAGAGGGATTTCTGGGTCACATGGGAATCCTATTCTTAACTTTTTGAGGAGCCTTCACACTGTGAACCAAATTTTCGATCATGATGTCAGTCTACTCATTCACCTTCAACTGGATGTTCAGTCTCTTTGCAGCCTTGTGTTCAACGTCTTTTACTATAAAGATCAAACCTTCCTCTCTAGCAGAACACTTGAGACAACTTCCCTTGATTACCATACATGCCCAGGGATTTATTACCTCTGCACCCATCAGCTCTTTATGCGTAAATGCTATTTCACTTCGTAGCATTTACGCATCCTCAGAATGCTTTTCTCTCAGAACGCTTCCCTCTCCTCTTTATGCATAAATGCTACTCCACCCTGCAGCTGACATTACTTTCTTCACCCAGAGACATTGTCTTCCTATAGCATCCCATCTGCTCCTTCATCATGTCATGCCACATTTTTCTTACAGCAGAGTCTAAAATATGTATTTTACCTTGTCTACTGAGTTGGAACTTCCTTGAGAGCAAGGGTCGCATGGCTAATCTCTTGGAATTGCTATGTCTAGCATAGTGCAGTGCCAAATGATGCTTTCATCTTAACTTTATCCCACACTAATTTCCCAGAGAGAATTACATAAATTCTCAGTATTTCACTTCACTAATTTGTAAAAGACACCATATGGCTCTGTGTCACTACTCTACAAATATATCATATCAGTAATGATTTTCCTGCAAATGGAGGGAAGGAGTGGGGGACAGGACAGGCCTGCAGCAAGAGGCATCCTTAGCAGTGCCTTTGATATGGAGCTATAGGAGAACAATTCTCTTGATGCAGCCAGCATTCTCCATCCCACGCCCACTAGTCTCACCTGTGTACTGAGCTTTCCATATTTCCATCTCATTAAATTTTTGCCATAAGGAAGGTAAAATAATCAGTACAACCAGTCCAAGTATGGTGGATAGAGAGGACAAAAGGTCACAGAAAAGCCCACATGTTGCATAGCTTGTTGGTGGTAAAACTAGGGAAAGATCAAACATTTCTTAATTTTTATTCCATAGATTTCTACTAAACTAGCCAGTCGTTCATTATTTCCTTTCACATTTTTGGGTTTTAGTATGTCTGTGTAATGCTCATGCTTTCATTTATTTTATGTTTCTGTTTTAATCCATCCTATTTTAAACTTAAGTATATTGATTTTAAAGGAAACTTTAGTTTACTGCCATAAATGAAAGACCAGTATTATCATTTGCCATAAATAGAAGGTCACCTTAAAAGGAAGTATTATGGATATAAAATTATGTTCTTAAATTCTGAGCCAAAAGAGCAAGGGCCAATGAGAAGCCATGATTAAGTAGGTGTAGGACTGAGCAGAAATTATGGGGAATTAGAAACCATGAGTAATTTGCATCTCTCTGATGATTAGTGACTTGAGCATTTTTCACATGTCTCTTGGCCATCTGTATGTCCTCTTTGGAGAAGTGTCTATGTAGGTCCTTTGTCCATTTTTAAATGGGATTGTTTGCCTTCCTTTTGTTAAGCTGTATTAGCTCTTTATATATTTTTGAAATTAACCCCTTATCAGATGTATCATTGGCACATATGTTCTCTCATTCACTGGGCTCCCTTTTCATTTTCTTGATATATCAACCTTTTGCTGTGCAGATGCTTTTTCTTTTGATGTAGTCTCATTTGTTTATTTTCTTTTTTGTTTTCCTTGGCCTAGGAGATGTGTCAGCAAACATATTTCTATGAGAGACATCTGATATTTTGCTGCCTATGATTTCTTCTAGGATTTTTATTGTTTCATGACTTATGTTTAAGTCTTTTATCTATTTTGAGTTTATTCTTGTATATGGTATAAGTTGGTGGTCTAATTTCATTTTTTTTGCATGTATCTATCCAATTTTCTCAACACCATTTTATTCATTTAGGTACTTTGCCCAATTTTTATTGGATTGCTTGTCTTCCTTTTGTTAAGTTGTATTAGTTCTTTATATATTTTGGATATTAACCCTTTATTAGATGTTTTATTGTCAAATATGTTCTCACATACAGTGGGCTCACTTTTCCTTTTCTTTATTTTTCTGTTCAGAAGCTTTTTTTTTTTTTTTTTATAGATGTAACCCTACTTGTTTATTGTTTATTTTCTCCTTAGTTTCCCTTGCCATAGGAAATGTATCTGCGACCATATTGCTACAAGACATATCTAAGATTTTCCTGCATATGGTTTCTTTTAGGATTTTTATGGTTTCATAACTGTCTTTACTTCATTGTATGCACTTGCCTCCTTTGTTAAATATTAATTATGCATAAGGTATTGCCTCACACCTGTCAGAATGACTACCATCAACAAGTCAGCAAATGACAAGTGCAAGCGAGGATGTGGAAAAAAGAGAACCCTAGTACACTGCTGGTGGGAATGCAGGCTGGTGCAGCCACTGTGGAAAACAGTATGGAGTTTTCAAAAAAAAAATTAAAAATGGAATTTCGATTTGACCCAGTGATCCCACTTTTAGGAATATATCTGAAGAATCTCAAAACACCAATAAAAAAGAATATATGCACTCCTATGTTCACAGTAGCATCATTCACAATAACTAAGATCTGGAAATAGCCTAAGTGTCCATCAATGGATGAGTGGATAAAAAAGCCGTGGCACATTTACACAATGGAATACTATGCAGCTGTAAAAAAGAATAAAAATTTTACTCTTTGAGGTATCATGGAGGAATCTGGAAAGTATTATGCTAAGTGAAATAAGACAGTCAGAGAAAGACAAATATCACACGATCTCACTGTCCAGTCAGGACACATACCCGGGTTGCAGACTCAATCCCCTATAGGGGGCATGCAGGAAGCAACCAATGGATGTTTCAACTCTCACACTGATGTTGCCCTCTCTCTAAAAATCAATAACAAATAAAATACATATGTGATATGTGACTGATCAAAGACTCCTAAGACCTGGCCAAGTGCTGGTTGGGAAAGGCCTGCAGTTCTGAGCCTGAACTTCCTGCTTGGCCTGAGGTCAGGAAGTAGTGATTGTCTGGCAGATGCACTACAAAGGGCAGAATGGGTGGAGTGGGGGGACTTGCTTTTAATGTGAACCAATATTCTGCCCCAAAAAGAGAGAATGGAATAGAAGCTTGGGTCAGGGGAGATCAATATTCTCAGCTGTTATCTTTCCCCTCCCGTCTTCCCTCCTGAGGTTCTAGCTTTTTTAAAACTCCCTCCTCCATCAAGCTGCTCTTCTGCTGGCATAGCTAGGATTTCTGGTTTCTCTGCCCCACCCTCATTCTTAGGGCTATGGAAAGAACCAGAACCTCTTTCCCTGGAGTTCAGTCCATAGAAAATATCAGTGAAGATATAACAACACCTTATATTTGTATGGTGTCTGGCAGTTTATGCAATTCTTTCATGTATATAATCTTATTGCATAATTGATAAGGCAGATCTGTTACAAGTGGATCTCTATGACGGAGCTAAGGAAGGGGGAAGGCAACAACACCTCAAATCATAAGAAAGACAGGCTGATGGAAGACAGATTTCTTCTGTGTGATAACGAAGGCCCAGTACAGAGAGGATTGGCTGTCACAGGCGCTAAGACCTGCTCCCCAGTCCCCATCTCAGCTCTTTCGGGAGAGCTGTGCTCTTAAGACTTGAGGGTGCTTTGGATCCTGTTATTAACAGATGTTGGGCAAGTCCTCCATACTTCCTGATATGAACCCTTTTGGGTGGCCAATGACCAAGAAAAATGAACTTAGCAAACATTTACTGAGTACCTACTAGGCACTAAACCTTTTAGGAATATTGGAGACAGGACTCAGGACATGCATCTCCCAGCACATCATGACCTCCTGATCTCAGGTCCTCCAGACTGACACTGACCTGTAGTATCCACCAACCAGAGCTCATTCAAGCCTTAGGAAGTTCTGGAGATGGAAAGTGGAGCAAGGTGCAGATTTTTTTAAAAAATACAAACACACACACAAAACAACAACAAACAAACAACAAACAGACAAACAAACAAACAACAAACAGACAAACAAACAAATAAAAACTGACTGGACATGAAGGGCCAGGGAGGGAAAGAATTTATCTTCCCAACAGCTACAGAGTCTCACTCAAGCTTCCTAAAACCAACCAAACATCTCCATGAGTGGTGGTGAGAACATGGTTCCAGGAGGGAAATGGCTGGCGTAAGTGTGTTTTCAGAACCCTCCACCCAAATGAGAAGGCATGCTGGCATATGGCTGACCAAAGGGAAAATCATCTGAATTTATGTCACACCCAGTAGGTGTGGTGTGTTGCCAACTGAAGATCCATCCATTCCTTGTCATAGGAGGCAATCTCATTGGGATACTAAAGGAGGGGATGGAGGGGAGGGGCTGGGTATACCTTTCCCTCTCCCTGTTTCTAAAGGTTTCTCCTACAGCCCTGCATCTTCTCTGTGGCTCCAGTTGCCAGGAGACAGGCCCACCACACTTCTAGTTTCTTTGGGTGACCTGTCCCTGGGCTTCCATGACCCTGCCTTCTCCCCTGAGCCTCCAGCTTGGGGAACTTCTTACTCTTGCTAATCTTGAGTTGCATCACTATCTTCCTTCTGGCTTCTCAGCTCATCTATCACCTGGGAAACCAATTTCCTGTCTGAAAGCCCCTCTGTTTTAATATTCTAGTGGTTTTGTTTCCTGGTTAGATCTGGATTGATAAACCTCCCTGATAAGAAAGAGCCAAAACTCTTGGGGCACTGTTTGGGAGATGCCTTGGCAATGCCTCTCCCCAAAGCCCAGCACCCTTCAGAGGAGCACGGGCCCTGAGCTGCTGTAAGCCTTTTCTTGGACCGAAGGGTTGGAAAATTGGGCTCTGTGATTTGTTGGACACATGTTTATATGGAGGAACTGTACAGTCCTACAGATTTCATGACTCCAAGACATCAACTGACTTCCAAGTTTTATATATTTGAATGTTTAAAAAATAAATTTGGCTCCAAGATGAAAGGGCTGGAAATAATTTTCATGTCCGCATTTGTGTGCTTCAGATATTACTACTGACATTTTATAAATATTTTAAACCTTTCTTCACCTTCTATATGTCAAGATAAAAAAGGACATTTTAGATAATAGCTTGAGTTGTGGGCGGTGCCTCTTCTTGACGGGGGACTGATGACTCACTGTCCACAGCAGACAGCAATGTTTTCCAAAGCACACAGCAGACTCATGAATGTTTGTTCAGTGGTCATAAAATTTAGTGGTGTGAGGATTGTTTTTTTTCAATCCAGAATCTTCCTGTGCTGCATCCTCCCTTCCCTACTGCCTCAGTCCTGTCATTTATACCCAAATTCAGCACAAACTTGCTCTACTTCCCTCTCTGACTCCTATTTCTCATCCAACTCAGACCCCACCCCTCTCTCTCTCTCTCTCTATCTCTATCTTTCTCTATCTCTCTCTCAACTCTCTGCTTCTATTGTGACTCTGGGAGCATATCAGGGATTTTCAACCTTTTGGGGTGAATGGACCCCTTTTAAATTCTCATAAAACTGTGACTCCTCTGTAGAGGAACCTACACTAAACACTTGCAACTTTAGCAAGCTGATTCTCCTGAAGCCCACATGATCCTGGTCTAAGAGACCCAGAGCTCCTTCTAGCCTCTGGCCTTAGCTGAATCACTTTTCTTTCGCCTCTGTTATAGAAACTTTAAATTGAGTTCCATTTACTCCTCATTTAATTCCATTGTGGTTGGAGAACATATTTGTATCATTTTGATCCTTCTAAGTTATTGAGGCTTGTTTTATAGCTTAGCTTATGATCTATCCTGGACAATGTTTCATGTGCTCTTGTGAATATGACATACTTTGCTACTGATGGATGGAGTGTTCTATGCATGTTTGTTAGGTCTGGTTAGTTTGTAGTGTTCACTTTTCCTATATTTTTGTTGATCCTTTGTCTACTTGTTCTACCCATTATTGTAAGGGGGATATTGAAGTCTCCAACTATCATAGTTGAGTTGTAAGTTTATCTCTGCAATTCTATCAGTTTTTGCTTCATGTATTTTTGGGGTTCTACTGTGAAGTACATATCCTAAAGAGATAATATGCAAATGGTCATCACACTCTTGCACCCTCCTACCCTCGTGCCAGGCCGGGGCACCTGAGGGTGGGTGGGGGACCTGAGGTAGCACCCCCCACCCTGGTCCTGGGGTTGGAGGACCTGAGGCCAGTCCGAGGGACCTGAGGCTGTGCCCCCTACCCTGTAGGGCTTGATGGGAGTGGGATCAGCTGGGTCTGGGTCTTGCTTGATTTTGAGGTGCAAACTGGTAGGCAGGGACTTGACTCTGGGTCCCATGGCATGCCCCAAACTCTTACAGGAGAGATGTTCATATACATTTTACTAATTTTCTTTTATCTCTGACACTTCTATTATAGAGAAAGGGCAAATAGCGATATTAAAATATTTCCTCTAATTAATTCTCTTTTAATGTGCATAAATTTCATGCACCAGGCCACTAGTATGTCAATAATCATTGTACCTTCCAGATGCTGGAACCCTTAATCATTATAAAATAACACTCTTTGTCTCTGACAGTATTTTTTTAAACTCTATTTTGTCTAATGCTATATACCTATTCTGACTCTCATATATTATTATTATTCTAGTTATTATTTTCTAGTTTAATATTTTAATTTTAAGAATGTTTTTAAATACATATTTTTAGTTTTTTTAAAAAAATGTTGATTTTTTTACAGAGAGGAAGAGAGAGGGATAGAGAATTAGAAACATTGATGAGAGAGAATCAATAATCATTCAGTTTTTATTTTTTTTAATGGTTGCTCCAGTGTTCACAATATACACCTTAACTTATCTGAATCTATTTCAGATTTACATTAACTTAATTTCAGTGAGACATAAAAAATTTACTTCTTCTTAAAGGCCACTGAACCTGCTCTTTCTTTTCATAGTAATTTCTACCATCCTTTCTCAGTTTTACCTGATTGTCTTAATCTAACACACCCTCTCTGGGTTTGCACGCTTTCTTTTCTTTTTCTTTTTTTTTTTTTTTAACATGTATTTCATTTATTTTAAAGAGAGAGATAGAAACATCGGTGAGAGAGAAACATTGATCAGCTGCCTCCTGCACATCCCCTAATGGATTTGAGCTTGCAACCTGGGCAAGTGCTCTGACCTGGAATGGAGTCAGCAATTTCTTGGTACATGGGATGATGCTCAGCCAACTGAGCCACAACAGCCAGGACTGAATGCCTATTATTAAAAAATGAACTCTACCAGGTCTAGTCACAAAATACAATTTCTATCCTCAAGAAACTTTCAATTCAGTGAAAGAAAACAATCACTGGTGTTATATGTAAACATGTAAAGGTCATAATCTTAAATAATAGGTAGGAAATCACAGGGGAGGAAGATATGAATCCAAATCGGTAGAACCCAAGGAGGCTTTATGGGATACGATATTTGAATTTAGCTTTGTAAGATAACAGGAACCTAAGAAACCAGAAGACTGGTGGTATATACCCATCTGTTTATATTTCACAGCAACAAATTAGAGAGGACAGTGGGTGATGAGAAGCTCCTAACCTTGGCTGAGGACAGCCTGTGGGCCTGTCAGCTTTCCCACTCCCCTGGGAGCCCCTTCTCTCCAAGTCACACAGGACTGAGCAACTTGCCTGAGGCCCTAAGTGTGGTTGGCTCTGTGTTGTCATTCCTGGGAGTTCAGCTTATGATCTGGGTGTGCTTTCTTTCTATCAGATTTATCTTCCCAAAAAGGCAGGGACTAGGAAGATAGAATGAAAAACTGGGGAAAAATCTCCTTGAATTCCCTCAAATGAAAGTTTGATGAGTTCTCCAGGGAGGTTACATGTAAAAATCTTGGCTTTGTCTGTGGGCCTATATGTGTATCACAGCTTTCTGGTGCAGTAGGAATATTTGATCATGGTTACATAAAATTTGTATCAGTGCATTGCTCCTCTCACATTGCCTTACAGTTTCAATTAACAACCATGGCCCTGAGGTCTTTGGACCATGTCAAATATAAGCACAATAACAGGCTTGCAATGGCCCAGATAAGAGCAGAGTAGCTCAACAAAATCTGGATGAGGAAAACAAAAAGATATGTGACTCAACAATTTCTATTCAGGACGTGCTTGAGAGACCCAAAGAAACTTGTAGACGTCAGTGCAGCCCAGAATATGTCTGTATTTTTTATCCTAACAATTTTAGTGCAATAATATTACAATAAAAGTTCAAATCCATGACATGATGAGAAATTGGCAATACAACAGGTGGTTGTATAAAGTTGAATTTAACTAAGTAACAGCACCATAGTCTAAAATTTGGCCTCAGAATACTAATTTTGTTAATATACTTAACGATTTTTTTAAGAGCTGATTTATATTAACAGATTTTTTTTAGATCAGTAGATAAAACTAGGATGACACCTGTGAATTTCAATGAGAGATAATACACCAAGATGCTTCTCAGGTTGCCATTGGCAGTTATGTCTGCTTGCCACACTTCTCCGCTCCCCATCTGCACAGGAGTCTTTGAATAGTTGGCTCCTTTTTATCAGTTGGCCTCAGGTTAAACGCTTATGATGCTATTTTCATTAGACTAATTCTGTAGGGCACATGTGTCAAACACAAGGCCCGCGGGCCAAATCCGTCCCGCCAGGCCTCGCAATGTGGCCCGCACCGCGCTGTCATCACTGCACTCCGCTGCGTTTCCATCACAATGACAGTTTATGACTTTTCAGTAAACCATTCGGCCCGCGATTTAGGCTGGATTTTAGATTTTGGTCCCTTCTCTGATTGAGTTCGACACCCCTACTGTAGGGAATAAACCAACAATGTATAATAGCTCACACACAACAGAAGTTCATTTTTGTTTGTTCATGTACGATGTGAAAGGCAGGCAAAGAGGTCACTGGGGAGATTGCTCTATAAAGTCATTCAGAGATCCAGAGCCACATCTGTTTATATTTCGCAGTAATGAAATTAAAGAGCAGAATGAATAGTATTAGCTTCAGACATGGTTTCTAAAGGTCATCCCGAAGGTTGTCTTTAGTCAGCCAGGACTAAAGGGAGAAAAGATAGGAATGATGCGAAGTATAATTTGTCAGAATTCTGGGTTTCCAGGGGACAGGCTTATATGAGTGCACAGTAACAATAAAATGAAGAGAGAATGATCAAATTTCTTTGAATACAGAATTTCAGGAGAAGCCAAATTGTAGCCAATGGATTCTTTGGGTGTGGGCAGTTACTTGAGAATTTAATAAAAGCAAGATAAGAGGTCTATAATGCTTCCTTCCTTGTGATAGGTAAATTCTGGTTCTAAAGGTTTTCAAACAGATAAGATTGGGATGAGGACTGCCAAAATTTGTCATCATTATTCTTATTTTCCACTCAATTCATCAACTCAGGTCATGAGAACTATGGTCCAGGAGACTATGCAAAACTCTGGTTTTACTAATGATTCATTTTGGTCCATTGCACATTAATTTTTATAGTTGAACTCAGACTAATCTACTACGGAAGTCTCACCCAGCCCAATGTGTGTGCTCTTAAAATATTGTATTAATACACCATTCAGTCCTCATGCCATTGCTGGGAGGAAGACAAGACGCTATCATGGCCCCCGTTTCATAGATAAGCACAGAGAAGAGTGTTTCTCCCGTTCATACAGAAAATGAAGCCCATTGAGGACACTATTTCTGACCTATATCCTCAGCCATTCCTTCTCCACTTGCTCCTTAACCTCAGTGTAACTATAGGCATAAGTCACCTTTATCTTATTTTTGTTTGAAAGTCCTTGCCCCTTAATCCTACCTCTCCTTCTATTTCTAATCATCAAAGGATTTCTTGCCTTCTCTTCACGTCCAAGCTTCTTTAACATGCCATCCCAGGTCTCCTAATAGCTCCTCCACATCTGGCTGCTGCTGCCTTCCGAATGAGGACTTCCTTGTCCCCAGCCAGCGAACAGTTAGGTGAGTGCTCTCTTTCATTGGACTGTTGATATGCACTCTTCTACAAGCCTGCCCCTTGAAAACACAGGAATTCTGACACTTCACCTATTCCCATCAAATAAGTTAAGAATATATATGGTGAATTATTAAGTGTGTTTCTGACTGGAGAGGATTTCAGTTTGAACCAGGTGTTCAAGATAAATGATTCCTCTTATAAGTTTGCACGTTTGAAGGTTGGCAGACATTTAAACCTAATTTTTCTTCACAATTCACCTATTTCTGATATCGAGTATTGCAAGTAACATACCTATTGTGATATGGCCTCTAAGATTTTCATTTCAAGAGGCCTGGTGAGTCAGCACAGTAGATGTGTTTGTAAAATCTATTCAGAGGCCAGACTGACAGGCTGTAATTTACTGCTCCTGGAAATGACTTTGGACCCCACAAGTACATCCCACAAAATGAAACCGAAATGCATCCACAACTAAATGTTTTTTGTAATAATTCTAAAAATGCCTCTCTAGTGCAATCTAACATCAGGGTAATTGCGATGGCAGGGGAGTCAGAGCAGAAGGAAGACTGTATTCACAGCTGGCTGTCTTTGCATTTTAACAAAACAGAGGCCATGTCTACCCATTGCTAACTCCATTGCTAGGACATGGAAGCTGTCTGTGTAGGTGATGGTCCTTGAACTTGAACTTCCTGGTGAATCTACTCTGGTGTGTACAACACAATCCAGGACGAAGGGAAAAGAACAAAACTGACTTAGCAGCAAAGTTGACTAAAAGCATAATAGGCTACAAATTAGTTTATATCTAGTGAACCCTTTCCTAAAGTTTTGAAAGCCAAAAACAAAATAGTTTTTTGTTGCTAAGGTCCTGTGCCAGTCCTGGGCCTGTCTGCCCTTGGATCCTTTCCTGGTCCTTGGCCTGTTCTCTCTGCATCACAACCAGGCTGCCCCTCAGGCTACACCTCCTTCTTAGTCCCAGGCTCCAGCTCTTATTGGACAGGTCCTCCATGGTCTGGCTTCCTCAAGTGCCTAGGCCCCTTGTCTCCTAGGTCACCACCCACCCTCCTGCTGTGAGCATCATCTCCGTGAGCTTTCAGAGGAGCTCTGTGCAAAGTCACCCTGCTAATGTACTACAATGGGTTTGTTTCCTGGCTTGACTGAGAAGACTCCGTGTCCTAAGGTATTTGGAACTGTTGACTGTTTGGAACTGAGAGACTGGTTGCTCTGAGCTTAATGGTTAGAACAGAAGCTATTAGTTGTTTATTATCAGAGGCAATTACTTAAGTGACATAAAGAATGTTAAAAAAAATTGTATTTGCTTAGATACTCCTTTTAGGAGACTAGAAAATTCCATAAAGTCAGAAATTGAGTGACACCCCTGCAAAAAATCAAGTAATGGTAACATACACTGAGTGGCCAGATTCTTATGACCACCCCATCAGTACTTTGTTGGGCCACCTTTTGCCTTCAATACTGCAGCGATGCTTTTTGGCATTGACTTCACGAGATGTTGAAAGGTGATGCAGGAATCTGAGACCATGTCTGATGAATAGCACTGTCCAGTTCTGTGAGATTGGTTCTTTTAACTTCGTATCACAAATGCTCAATTGGATTGAGATCTGGGGATTGTGGGGGCCGTCTAAGCAAGGGAAAGGCTCCCTCGTGTTCTTGAAACCACTCCTTCACAATATGACCACTGTGGCATGGCACATTGTCTTGTTGGAAGAAGCCATCTCCAATGGGATACACCATCAACTTGATAGGATGAACTTGGATCAGCAATGATACTTAGGTATGGTGCTATTCAGACGTTGTTCCACATGAATTAAAGGGCCCAAATCATGCTAGGAAAACATACCCCTAACCATAACACTGCACCCCTCCCTGCCAGCTTGAAGGGTTGTACTCATGCATGTGGGATGCATGCTTTCATGCTATTTCCGTGAAATTTCACTCTGCCATTTGCATGATGCAACTGGAAATGTGATTCATCAGACCACATGACTTTTCTCCAATGCTTGACTGTCCAATCCTTGTGTTCCTGTACGAATTGGAGACATTTTATCTTGGTAACTGCAGATAATAAAGGTGTTCGAACAGGCCTTCGGCTTCCATATCCCATACTATGCAGTGTACGGCGAACAGTGCCTTCAGAGATTATTTGAGAGGATCCCTGATTAAGATCTGCAGTAATTTGATGCACTGTTGCCCTTCTGTTGTCTTGTACCAGTCTTGCCACTCTCCGTTCTGCCCTAACATTGATTAGTTGCATATGGCCACAGTTCGCACATTCAGACCTAGATTTTGACTGACAGTCCAGTCTTTAAACACTTTAACAACAGTTTCTCTGGAACATTTAACGAATTCAGCTGTTTTGCTGATACTTGCTCCATGGCTCCAAGTGCCAACAATCATCCCACATTTAAAGGCTGTTAAATTGCGTTGCTATCCATATCTTCAGAAAAAAATCACTTCTGTGATGGTAAACAACCTGCTTCCTTATTTATAATGGTCTGGCCCTCCAGCAACTTTAGCACAAAATTATAGCTAATGTCAGGTGGTCATAATAATCTGGCCACTCAGTGTAAGTATGTAATAAAAATTTATCTTGCCTTGCAAAAAATATGAGAGTATATATTTAATATGTGATATAGATATACAGACACATATATTCACATACAGTTGAGGAGAAAGAATACTAAACGTTCCATTTATTTCCCTTAAAAGCTATGAACAGTGTGATAGTGTGATTTATAATAAGAATGTATGTTTTGTCTTCTTCCTGTTTCTGGCACAGAGCTCCTAAAATGTAGAGCTCCTTTGGAATTTTCTAATCCATGAGAGCTCTAGAGGTGTCTTTGGTTATGCTAAAGAAGTATTCTTTGGAAAGAACCGAAGGAAGGATGGGGGCTTATTGCCAGGAGAACCAGCCTTGTGATTTAAGGTTGAAATGTTCAGTCCCCTGAACCTCTTGCCCCCTACCTCCAGGGAGGAGAGAGGGGATGGAGGCTGAATGATTGTCAATGGCCAATGATGTAATCCATCACACCCGTGTAAGGAAGCCTCCCTTACACTGCCAAAGGATGGGGTTTGGGGAGCTTCCAGGTTGGTGCACACTAGGGATTCTGGGTGGCTGGTGTGCCTGCAGAGGGCACGGAAGTTATATCATTCTAATTAGCTAGCTGTTAACAGCAGGAAAGAAAAAAAAGGGAGGCCAGACATTATAAGCATGGGCAGCTGGGCAGCTTCAGCAGCAAGCTGCAACTTACACTCCCTAGGGAACCACCATTCCATGTCACTCACCAGGGAGGGGCCCAACGCGCAGGAGACAGGCACATGTGCAGCCAATGGGTGTCCTGTAGGGAAGGTGCCTGTCAGTCTAACTGGGAACTGGGGTGGGGCCACTGCCAATGTGCAGACATTTGGGCACACTTAATTTTCCAGACAAAGGAGTTAGCACTTTCGGCTCTTGGTCCTCTGATTTTGCTCCCGCTCCTTGTACTCACCCATGTCCCCTCAAATAAATCTGATGAAAATATAAAGGAAAAAACAAGAAAGGAAAAAAGGAAAAAACCTGAGAGAGGTTTAAATATTAGAAAGAAGTCAAAATTGTCATTGCTTTGCAGGTAATTTACAGGAAACCCAAGCAAATCAATGAAAAAAATTACATTTGTGAAAAGAGTTCATTAAGGTGGCCAGTTACAAAATAAGTGTATAAAAATCAGTAGCTTGTCTATATACCAGCAGTAAACCTTAGGCAATCTCATTCTCAATAGCAAAAGCAATATAAAACATTCAAAATTAAACTTAAGGAAGAAGTGTCCAGGGTACACAAAAAATATGACCACACATTATTAAGCTATATAAAATATTTTACTGCATTGAAATATATTACATGTCTGAATGATAAGGCATAGTATTGATAATTACTTTAAATTAATTGGTATGTTAATATAATTTCAATAAAAATTCTAATTTTTTTAAGAGTTTGACAAAATAGCCAAATAATATTTTGAAATAAAAAATAAAAATTGAGACGAGACCAGTTTGGCTCAATGGATAGAGCATCGGCTTGGGTACTGAAGGGTCCCGGGTTTGATTCCGGTCAAGGGCATGTACCTTGGTTGCGGGCATATCCCCAGTAGGGGGTGTGCAAGAGGCAGCTGATCGATGACTCTCTCTCATCGATGTTTCTAACTCTCTCTCTCCCTTCTTCTCTGTACAAAAAATCAATAAAATATATTTAAAAAAATAAATAAAAATTGATACCATATGATCCAGCAGTTCCTCTTTGGGTATTTACCCCCCAAAATAGGAAATCATTTATTCTTTGTAAAGATACCTCTATATTTATTGTAGTATTATTTACAATAACCAAGACATGAAAATGACCTGTGTCTATTGACAGATGATTATATAAGAAAGATGTGGTATACATGCACAATGGAATACCCAACCATAAAAAAGATAAAATATTGCCATTTGTGACATCATGGATGGATCTTGAAAGTATTATGTCAAATGAAATAAGTCAGACAAAAAAGAATAAAAAGTGTATGATTTCACTCATATGTGGAATATAAAACAAAAAATAACTAAGCCCTGGTTAGTTTGGCTCAGTGGATAGAGTGTGGACCTGTGGACCAAGGGTCCTGGGTTCAATTCCAGTCAAGGGCACATGCCTGGGTTGCAGGCTCTGTCCCCAGTAGGGGGCTTGCAGGCGGCAGCCAATCAATGATTCTCTCTCATTATTGATGTTTCTATCTCTCTCTTCTTTTCCCTTCCTCTCTGAAATCAATAAAAAACATTTTTAAAAAGTAAAAAAATAAACTTATACATACAGACAACAGAATGGTGGTTACTAAAGGGTAATATTAATAGGGGGAGGGCAAAGTGGGAAAAGCAAGTCAAATATATTGTAACTAGATGCCCAGTGCACAAAATTCTTACACAGGCAGTGTCCCTAGGCCTGGCCAACAATCAGAGCTGATCTGTGGGCAACCAGTGGGGTGCACCCTCCTTGGCCTGGCACTGCTCGCTCACCAGCCCTGCTCTCTCTCCATCTCCCCTCCTCCCTGGCTGCCACTGCTGGTTGCCATCTGTGGGGGGACTGGTGGGATGATTGGGCCCACTCACATACTTTATCTCAAAACAAGGTACATTCATATGGATTTAAAGTTTCAGTATAAAAAATCCTAAAGGTTTATCTGAGAGGAGAAATCAGAGATATGGACTAAAATTTGTGCAAGGATGATCTATGCGCCATTTAAAAAACATTTTTTTACTGACTTCAGAGAGGAAGGGAGAGGTAAAGAGAGATAGAAACATCAGTGATGAGAATCTTTGATTGGCTGCCTCTTGCATGCTCCCTGTTGAGTATCAAGCCCTCAATCCAGACATGTGCCCTTGGCCAGAATTGAACGCAGGACCCAAATGCCATAAGCTGACTCTCTATCCACTGAGCAAAACCAGCTAAGGCTCCATGGGGCATTTTCTTTAGAATAGTGGAAAAATTAGTAGCCAATTTCAGTATTAGAGTATAGATTAAGAAATCATAGAAAATCCATAAAATGAATACCATATGGCTACTAAAAATGTTATCTTTATTTATAGAGGACATTTTTAGTTTTATATTATTAAATAAAATAATTTAAACACTATGTTCACATTTTGCCATCTAATAATATATATAAAATAGCACTAAAAGATATATACTACCATGTTTATAATATTTTTTCTCTCTCCCCCTCTCTCTGCAAGATTAGCTCCTATCTCACAGATCTTTTCACTGTTCCCTCAAATTTACATGGACAACAGAAAGATCGGAAATCAGCGATTCCTCCAGAGTTTAACTAGTCACTATGCATTTTTAAATTGAATTTATTGGGATGACATTGGTTCACAATATTATACGGTTTTAAGTGTACAACTCAACAAAACATCCTCTGTCCACTGCATTGGACTCCCATCACCCCAAGCATAGTCTTTTTCCATCCCCATTTATCCCCATATGCCTTCCTCCAACTACCTCCACACCCTTTCCCTCTGGCTATCTGTAGTCTCTGTCTTTTATCCAGCTCCTAACACCCCTCCCCTCTGACAGCTGTCAGTCTGTTCCAAGTATCCATGCCTCTGTTTTATTTTGTTTGTCAGTTTATTTTGTTCATTAGATTCCACATATAAGTGAGATCACATGGTTTTTGTCTTTCTCTGTCTGGCTTATTTCACTTAGAGAAGGGAAATCTTACCCTTTGTGACAGCAGGGATGGACCTGGAGATCATTGTGCTGAGTCACTTTGTATTTTTAAGTGCAAGTGGTGTTAAGGTGTAGGTGCAGGATCTGCAGGGAAGCTCATTTGGTTGAGTGCATCCAGAAAATACTTAAGCTTCAGTAAAATGAGAGCTGGTCCTGACCTTTTTCCTACTCAGACCATAGATGCCTGACAGGACATGATTTGACTGGCAGTTGTGCCACCGACCGGATCTTTGTGATGCTTGGACCAGCAGTTCTCACACTTGAATGTACGCACCAATGACCTGGGAACTTTGTCCAAGGGCAGAGCTGGCTCAGAGGCCTGAGAGCCTGCATTTCTCACTTGCTCCCCCGTGCCGCCGGTCCACCTGGAGTAGCTAAGCACTTGGGACATTTCTGATCACTCGGTGTAGCTTAGTTCTAAATGATTTTCATCGTTACAGTTGTCCTCTGTTAAACAGTCATCTTGTGTTTGTTTCCTTTCTTTTGGGGTCTGACCATGGACTTTGTGTTCCTAAGAATGTGTGTTACCTAGCGTTTGAGTCAAGTGTGGAGTTACTGCCTCGTGTGTGCCAAGAGCAAATAGAGAATAAAAAATGCATGGAAAAAAGAATATTTTTTATCCTAGGCAAATACTTCAGTCAGATAAAACAGAAAATATCTTTATGAAACTATTAATAAATCCCCAAGACATCTCAGATTAAACAATGGCAAGAAATGTTATGTTTGTAGAAATACATAAAATTCATTTGAGGTCAGGACAATTTATGGTGTCAGCCAATAAAACAGATGGGAGATTCCACTCATTTGAATGGGCCTGGATAAAGCTGCGGGTCCATGGGACCAACCAGGGGACTGGAGTCCTGCGGTGGCCCAGGTAGCTGAGGGGCAGGGGTGGCAGCCACCCTAGACGGTTGGTCTGACCAATAGGCTCCTGTGTTCAGGACATACTGCAGAATGGCTGCAATTCGGTTTTGGGAGAGGCCCCTGAAGTCAGACTCAGAATGACTGACTCAGAGAGGGGACTTCGCAGACCATGGGGATGGGAGTTGTGTTCGCCTGGTAATGCGTGGCTGTCACCCACAGACCCAAATTGTCCAGTGGCTCAAAGACAGTAGATGGTTTATCCTTCACTCACATAACAGTCTAAGGTGATTGGTCCTAGCAGGTGGACAGCTTTCCTCAAGGTGGTGACTCAGGGCCCCAGGCTCATTTCATTTGCATCTCAATCAAACCCAAGGGAAGACAAAGGGAGCAAGGAGGAGGCTCACCTACTTCTTAATTTTATGTCCCAGATGCTGTCACATGGCAAAAACCCAGTCTGAAGGCCATATTAACTGCAAGAACACTGCTGGAACTGAGGACTGGCTATGTGAAAGGGAGAGGATACGGTGCCTGATGAAAATCTTCATCGGAATTGGTACTTATTGGGAAGCCACAGAGGATGACCCATGCCCCAATCCATAATCTCAGACTTAATGGAGAAAGGATGACTTATTAAGTCATAAGTAGAAACAGCCTAAGGTTCTTCTCAGTAAGGAACATTACCTACAGTACATTGGGTGATTGGGGGGCAAGGGGGGTGGTGGTGGTGGTGGTGGGGAAATTACCAATTTTCTGGGGGAAGTATAATTTTAAATTTAGTTTCAGGATGATTCATTCTCTCTGGGATACTTTACCTGCAATTACAACAAGCCCTCGGCAGGCGGTGATGAGGCTTTGGGTACCGAGATACTGGCACTCATTTCCTTAGAAAGAACCACTACAAACATTAAGAGCAGAGAAGCGAAAGCCCACACTATTACAGGTGATAGAGATCTGCTAGCTCTTGGGAGTGATGGGTGGGCCCGTGGGCTGCGGCTCCCGTGCTGGCTGCCCGGGTCCGCACGAATTCCATCTCCTCTCACACAGAGCTCACTACCACCTGTGTGTAGCTTGGCATGAAGACATTTGGGAAGCACTTGTATGTAAAAATGTGCATAGTGTTTTCTAAAAGCCTCACATGTGTCTAACCTCAAGATTAGATAACTCTTCCGTGTCTCTTCCTAGCATCACTGTAGCAGAACATCTTATTTATTTTATTTTATTCTCGCACTTCAACCTCACCCTCATTCAGCAAACACATATTCAGAATCTACTGTATATAGACACTGTTCTAGGCACTCTTTTTAAAAATAATATATTTTATTGATTTTTTTTTACAGAGAAGAAGGGAGAGAGATAGAGAGCTAGAAATATCGATGAGAGAGAGACATCGACCAGCTGCCTCCTGCATACCTCCACCGGGGATGTGCCTGCAGCCAATGTACATGCCCTTGACCGGAATCGAACCTGGGACCCTGCAGTCCACAGACTGATGCTCTATTCACTGAGCCAAACCAGTTTCAGCTGACTCTGGTTTTGACTGGAAGGTCATTTTAGCATCAAAAGACTTGACAACTGTTTTGATTTTAGTCTTATGGCTGTCTCTATTTTTTTCTTCTTTTTTTTTTAATATATATATTTTATTGATTTTTTACAGAGAGGAAGAGATAGGGATAGAGAGTTAGAAACATTGATGAGAGAGAATCATCGATCAGCTGCCTCTTGCACACTCCCTACTGGGGATGTGCCCGTAACCAAGGTACATGCCCTTGACTGGAATTGAACCTGAGATCTTTCAGTCCGCAGGCCTACGCTCTATCCACTGAGCCAAACCGGTTTCTGCTTTTTCTCTTCTTTAACTTTGAGTATGTTTCCCATTTGAGCAGATATCAAGTGGCCCTTCATTATGCTCCTGTCCCTGAGATGGCCTGGGCGTCTTCTCTGAGGGGCACACACAGGACACGTAATGTCTGGGAAGACGTAGGTCTATCCTGGAGGAAAAAAATGAACCCCAATGACAGTGTTTTTCCAGTCAAAAGGGAGGAATTTTCTAACCAAAACAAAGGGAAAGCCTCCGTCTGTTGACAGGTAGATACTCAGTGAAAGGCCCGCAGCGCTGCCAGGTTTTTACATTAAACACTTAGTTTCTGTGTAATGTTTCCTTTATAGAGATTCTTAGGCTCCGTCAGCCACGCAGGGCTTCGGTGGAGGAGTTCCTTAGAACTGAGCAGCTCAAGAGCTCGCCTCTCTTCCAGAACCGAAGATGTTTAAACAACATTCAAACAAAACAAAACAAAACAAAAAACTTAACAAGAATTTTTAAACAGAGATTTATAGTGGTTTCATCACGGGCTCATTCCTCCGGCTCTCAGCCCTGGTGGCCGCCTCGCTGCCAGAGCCTATATGGCTGGCTCTCCATGCAGCCCCACTCTGGCCCCCAGCCAGCCCGCAGGCCGCTCAGCACGCGTCCCAGGGCAGCCTGGTCCCAGCATCTGTGGCCAGAGGTGCCAGATCCAGGCTCAGAGCATGAACACCCATGTGGAGACGCAGCTGCTGCTCCTCACAGACACTCCTGGAGGAAAGGGCTTCAGGAAACCCAAGTGGGACACTTCTAGTCAGCCCTTCCAGCATCTGCAGAGGCAGTGAGTGTGCTAGCTGTGAGCTCAAGGCCAAACAATAATGTCTGGGAGCCGGAGGAAGCATGTGAGATACACACAGTCCCTGTGTTATCACCTGTGTTCGTTCAGGGAAGCTTAAGGCATTAGAGTGTGTCTCACATGTTTCAACGTGAAGTGCCTTCAGCCTAACCAGCTCATGTGGGCCCTGGGTGGCTTCGTTCTCTCTTCTTGGACCACAGATTTACCCCTCTCTTCCAGGTTCCATCTGTCTCTCCGTGGTAGTCTAAATATTGATATAACGATTCTCTCCCTCTTGACTAGTCCTTCTTTATCAAGTCTCTCTCATTCCAGGCTCTCGCTAATGAGCTGGGCAAACTCTCTACAGTGTCTGCTCCATTTCCCAAGACTTTCCTAGTTGACCTTGGAGTGGTTGATCTTGTCCTGTGTCTTAGGATCTTGCGATGCTGTGACTCTCCGCATCTCCCATGGCCCCATTTTCTTTGATTTATTGCAAAGTTCTCTTTGACTCTTCTTCCTTGCCCCTTGCCATCCAAAGCATATATTAGAAAAAGGGTTTCATCACAGTCCTCACCAAATCCTGTTTTCAGTGTCTTTTCATTTGCAGTGGCAAGAAAGGATATTAACATGTGGCTACTTCTCCATAAGTCTAAAACAGAGCGCTAAATGAGGTTTCATAGATTTGAGGCAGGTTTAACAAAGGATCTAGTTCAACTACTTGTTTTGCAATAGACTCTGCAAGATTTAGAAAACCTTGCAGACTGCTTGTTTCATTGGTTTCTGTTTAGAGAGTAGAAGATGTCTTGAGGGGATTTATGCCGGGGGCTGGCACTGAGATGAATTGGAAGACTAATGCTGAGCCCCATAATACACCTAGAAAACATTTAGAAAACACATCAGCTGCTCTTCCTGACTTGAAAGAACATATAACCTGAGCAGGAAAGATGGGCATATGTGATCAGGGAACAACACAAGATGACAGGATGCTTTTAACCAGTGTCTGCTGTGGGTGGGTAGGCTGGTGTCACTTCCTGAGGAAGTTGGTCTTGGGCTAGACTCAAGGGGTTTAAATAGGTAGGATGGAGGGTGTAAGCCATTTTGGGAGAGGGGGGACCAAGTAAGTCTTGGAGATAGAAGCAGAGCATGGGTAGAGGTCTAGGAGAACCTGGGCTTGGATGGAAGGTAAAGCCAATTGGAAGTTGGGAGACATATGGGCAGAGATAAGATAGCGCCAGATGAAGGAAAGTCTTTGCTCTCAGAAAGAACTTGTTTGGGTGTCTGGATTTCTTAATAATTTTTGGACGTACTTTGGCTTCAGGATGAGCAGCTAAGAGGAGAAAAATGTTGCTTCTTGGCACTTTAAAAAAAATGAGATAGGAACAAGATGTCATCATCTTAATTAGTGTTTTATCTCACCTAGTCTACCAAGAGGTTCACGTATGTTATCTATAGTTCATATTTGTGTTTGCTCTTATTTTCTTTGGAGGAATATATTTTAAAAATTGTTTTTCCTTGACCCTTCATGTCACAAAGTAATACTTGGATTTAGGTTTATGTATAATTATTTTAATTTAAAGCAGTATTGGTTACATTAAAAATTTTATTCTATTGTACAGACATGAAATCCTTGTTGTCTTTTGTTGGGAACTCTTGAGATGGTATTTCAGTGAAGAGAATTCATATAAGACTTCATATCAGGAAAATTCATATAACGAATATTCCTTGCAAGTGTATTTCTCTTCTGAACCTGAGATTTATTCACAAGTTAACTTAGGAATTTTACAATGCAGAGTACTGGATCCCTGAGCCTTAAGACTTTAAATCCTCTGTTAATCATTATTTTCACCTATAAAATGAGATGAGTAATAAACTGGCCATTTTTATCCTTTAAATGCCTAAGCTCTATAGTCTACAGTGTTTTGCAGCCATATCTAATTGCTTCAAACTCAGCCATAAAAACCAAGCCCCATTTTTTATCAGTCTTGGACAGAGTTTGAGTAGGTGGGCAACAAGAAGATGTTAGAGGTTTTCTTAGTAGAGCTGTGTCTAAAATTGGTTTTCCTAATTCTTTTACCTCCACTATTACATGTAGAGAACTACCACAGGAATCTTTTTAGGACAGAACTTTCAACATGTCATATAATACTCTTCTACCAGAGCTTCCAGAGTGGTTTTGACACCTTTTCCAAGGTTAAACTCCTTTTGGGTTCATATCTCTAAACCTCACCCATATTTCAGAGTCCAGTCCAATCCATCTTCCTCTAAACTTCTTCCTCTAACCTCACATCACACTGTCCTACCTTAATGTATCTTACTACATGCATAATCAATCCAATTCTCTCTTTCTCATTCTCTCTCTCTCTCTCTCTCTTTCTCTCTCTCTCTCTCTCTGAAGGGGGTATTATTATTATTTTTTTTTGCAGGTTAATTTCCCCTTTCTCCCACAACTTTCTATTTCCCAACTAAATAGATGGATATACACGGTCTTTTAGTTTAGGGTTTATGCTTTCAGTTTTCTCAAAAGTCCAAAAAAAATAAAATAAAATACTTGGGCTCCTCTTAGCCTCTCAGTATGTACAGATTAATTAATTGATTGATTAAGCTATACAATAATAGGGGTAGTAAAGGCATAAAAAAAGACAAATAGATGTTTTAAGTTCCAGATTCAACTATCTACTGGGTTAGGATATCAATACATGTGGGTGATTCTCTTTCAGCAAACAGTCTTTTTACAGCTTCATCAAGACGAGGAAATGTTCTGAAATAGAGGTGGTGCCAAGCCTGGATTCTGAAGACCACCCACCAAGGCTTCAGTGGAAAGGAGAGAAGACACTGGAGAGAGATGAAACAGCTCTGAGGGTGAAGAGTCTGGACAGAGGGATGGAGGACCACGAGGTGACCCCACCAGGGACAAGAAGGAAGAGAATAGGCTGCTGTAGGTCTTGGGCAGCAAGAAGTTTACATGGATCAGTTTATACTGTTGGATTAATACTGTTTGGCTGGAAAAAATAGTGTAAATAAGATGAAAATGAGCCATCTGGTTGGTATATTGGTGCAAAATGGGAACAATAATTGGGAGACATGTCGGAAACAATAGGAAATGAATCTTGGCTTTTTAAAGAAGTCAAACAACTTTGCTATTTAAAATTTGGGGAAATTTGCCAGATTGGTATCATAGTGATAACCACACAGAAAGCAATTAAGGGTGCATACCCAGGACCCATCTTGCCACCATGACTGATGTTCTCTGATGCTGGGAGCAGATGATAATGCTTCAGGGACAGCTGACTCAGATGACTGAGCATGTGCCAAGTATTTTGTGTTGCAATTAATTAAAATTTACAACAGTTAATCTGGCAGTATCCACATATTTAACAATATGGATAATTGTTATAGTGCTGGGAGGCTCTTACAAATGAATGGTGACCAGAACACATAAATGCCTGTACTTTGAGATTCTTTACACAGTTAGGCTGAGTCTTTACAGATTTTCTCCTCTTTGTTAGGGCTCCAATAACCCAGAAGCAAAGCCAATGTTAACAATTTTCTGTGACACTGAATTAATCACGCACACACACACACACACACACACACACACACACACACACCTTAAAAGACAAAGGTCCTGGTGCGATTACTTGAAAACAGACTCTCCTTGCCCTGACTACACAGTTGGGGCCCAAGTTCACTCTCTTTGGGCAATCCCCAGGTGCCTCAAGTCTTCCCAGTCTTTCCCTACCCATAACAGAGCCCCTGATTTCGTCAATTGCTGGAGGTCTCAATCCCATTGGGGAGCACTAGGTTGCCAAGTTCTGAGCCCAGCCTGGCTATGGAGTGAAAGCTCCAGAACCATTCTTAGGAGGTCGAGGAAAATGGAGCCTGAGCTTATGAGACCTGGCCCAGCACTGCAGGCAGTGAGTAGGGAGGTTCCCTGCCTCCAGGGTCTTGAAGAAGAACAAAAAATTGGCCTTTAACTGGTCCAGATGCCTTGTTTTTATGTTTCCCCTTCTCTAGTATAAATATATAACTTGGGGGAAAATTAAAAAAATAAAGTTATGTGAAAAGAAAAAACAAACAAACAGGACATATTTTTGTAGTTCTAAGTGATAACCACTTTAACTGTCACTTACCTATGCCTGTATTTGCATACACGGATTGTTCCCAAAAGGGGATCAGACTTTTTAATCTACTTTTTCTTTGAAGATAGTATGAAAACCTCAACAAGTTATGTCATATGCATTCAATGCATGATTTTAATAATCATTAGTTGTGTAGAGTGCATGCTGTGCATTGGATAAGTTTAGAAATGTGCTTTTTAGGAAAGCTAGAATTGACACCACAAATATATAAGTGAGGTGAAGCACAAATTTTAGAAACTTTTATATATTGCAGAAGAACAAAGAATTTTTAAAAAATCCAAGAGAAGATGAGCATTTTAGGGACAGACAGTTATCTCTACTCAGAGCTGCCATCTCCGATGAAGATTTTCTATGCTTTGTATTTTATAGGCCTTTGTGGAAGGATATTGAGGGCAGGGCTAAGCTTGTGTCCCTCATCTTCTACTTTTCTTTTGAAATCACAAACTTGTTCCTTTGACATGTTGGTTTCTGACATTCGGAGTAGTCCTTTAAGGGGAATATAGCACAAACCTTCACAATAAGTGTCTTTGAGGTTTATACTCACTCAAGCATATACTTTCATTTTCTAAGGTGAATAATTGCAACATTGTCATTCTACTTCTATACAATAGACAGGAAGTTGTGGAGAAGTCTGTACCACCAAAACAAGACCTAACTTCCCTTCCCAAAAGAAGCAGAATTTGAGATCCATACTTGAGGATAGAAAAGTAAAAGATTGTCAGTAGTAAAAGAAACATGTTGTGTATCAATTACCTATTACTACAGAGCAATCCATCTCAATAGTCAGGGTTTAAAACACCCACCATGGATTCTGATTAACTTATCAGTTGGTCAGTTGGGAGTTGACTGATCTAAACCATATCCAGACTGGCCCACTGGGGCGTGGCTTTTTCCTGCAGGTCATGCAGGAACCCAGACTGAAGAGGCAGCAGCTACACTGGGGAAGGATTCTTTTCTTATAGGAATGGCAGAAGTTCAAGAGCTCAAAAACCACCACTCACGCTTATTTCAAACTTTGCTTGTGACATTTCTTCTAGAATATCATTGGTCAAAACAAGTTACATGGCCAAACCCAAAAGCAAGGGTTGGGAAAGTCTTATACTGACTAGCTCATCCTAATACATTGGGAACTTTCCTGGTTTTAGTATCGAAAGCCACATCATGGGAAAACAAGATGGTTGGTTACCCTAAGGGAACTACCCTTTGGCTTCAGTGGAAAGACTTACAAAGTTATACAGCGAAGGACATAGATGCAAGAAGGGGTAAGAGACTGGGGTCAATGGTTCAATCTACCACAAGATAGGAGATACAGTTCCAATGCTAGGAGTTCTGTTGGGAATGGCCTCAGGCTGTCTACCTAACATATGCACAGCACTTTATATATTCACAACATGTCTGCACCCTCATTTGATCTCTACAACAAGCCTGGAAAATGGGAAGGACAGGCATTTTAGGTGATCTCAGCTGACAGTTAAGGAAACTGTGTCAAGGGCTTGCATGACTTGACCGCATTGGAGTGAGCCTGCTCAGAGCCTTGGTTAGTGAAGAATCGATAGTCCTCAAGCTCAGGTCTTCTGACTCTTAGCCTTCATCCTTTACATTCTTCTGAAAAATAATTATTTTGATAAAGTCTTTGGGTTCAACTGATGACAAGATTAAGCTGTGAAACCACATTCTGTCCTTCCAAACTCTTCAATTCTAGCCGTGTTTGCAAATATGTGCAATCATTCTTCATCACTTGCAAGCAGCAGAGAGGGGAGGAGGCTCTCTGTCACCTGAGTAATTGGCAATGCAAATTTGCCCTTTACACGTGGGGACACTTGAGAGCAGCCTGTGATGGATTCTGCATGGGAAGGGCTCTGGCAATGGGACAGGAGAGTCATGTTCACTTACTTACAGCAGGATCAATAGGAAAACCTGCAGAGATGGAACTACCCCAGGAACATGGTCCCCTGCTTTTTGCCTTTCCTATCTAGGGCCTAGGGACGGTACCTCCAGTGGTCTGTGCCTGTGAAATGCTGTGCCACTCATCTCTTCAGCAGACTCTGTGGACTTACTCTAACTTGTCTGGCGTAAAGGGACTGAGAGGTTGCAGAGCCGGTACCCTTGTGTGCATCCAAGTGTTTGAGTCAATATTTTAAGTAAGTGAAACACAGCCGTTGGTGGTTATTTATAAGGCACTGATGTAAGTCGCTCCTTACAAATCATTTATTACTATTTAACTGGAAGCGATGAGATCATGCCTAAAAAAATAAAAGGCCTTAATGAGATGATGGACCTTTGGGGAGGGCCTCTCCCGGAGCCAGTTTGCTCTGGATGGAGGAGGGAGGGAGTCAAGGAGCAAAGCCTCTCATCCCACTTCCAAAAAAATGTACCACAATCTTATAAAATAGGGGGTTTCGGTTACATTTCCCTGTATGCTTGGTGACTTCATTCACATGGCAAAGATTTATGAACAAGTCCGCTACCATAGATGTCTATGGCATTGTGTGCCTTTGACCTCACAAATATTCTCTCCCTGCTTGAAACGATTTTCTAAGTTTGAACTCTGAATTTTGAAAAAAAAATAGTCCTATTTAAAGAGGAATTTTGACTAAGAAGTCTAAATATGATGAGAAGTGAGTTTCTTGTGGCCAAAGCCCAAATATTCACGATTCGTTACAAATACTTGAGACCCAGGGATAATTCTGGCATCTTTTAAATTGAGAGAGTGACCTGTTTTGTCTTATCTGACTGAACTTCCCAATTGACATAACCTGCTCGTGGACTTAAACAAAAGTCAAATCCTGAGATGTTTATAATGGCTTGCGTTGAGGTTTCCAGAAACACACGTGATCTATTATTGTCCAGAAGAAAAATGACAACATTGTTTTTTATTAAAACAAACTAAAAGAAAAATAGAAAATCATAAAAGATTTTCAAGTTTATCCAGGAAGTCAAGAACTTTTAAAAATACATATATGTAGTAGATCATCCATCCACAATTCAGTTTAGTACCGTGAACAGGTAAGAGAGACAAGAACAATCAGACCACACTGGCAAGTAGGAGAAATGTGTGGAAGGGAGTGGTGGACAGTGGAGAGGAGACATTCAGGGGAAAGTAGATAAAATACAGAGAAGGTGAGTGGTCTTAATGTTTGCTCTATCAAAGGCTGCTCAAAACCTATACCTGTAAGCTTGTGGGTTCTTTGAAACTCTCACAGCCCAGTCTTTGCTTCTAACTACATAAGTTGAAATATATTTACTTATGTGTAATATAAGGCTGCTATTTATATCAACTTTATTTAAATACAAATTGCACTCCAAACAATTCACTCA